>NC_090669.1:7343390-7643390 GCF_013368605.1 Nyctibius grandis | reverse complement strand
CAGCACATGAATATTCCCTTAAGTTTAGTGTGTGCTCAGTCTTTGCTGGATTGGCACATTAGCACTGAGAGGTTAAAGGACTATTTTCCACAAACCCTTCATTCCCAGTGCTTCGAAAAAGTGAGACACATTTTCTCCTACACAGCATCTTAGTCCATGCTCTGCGTAAGTCCTGTTATTTCGGTGGTATTGCTCACAAGAATGTCATAACCTGACCCTATGTATTAGTCTTATACAAACTAATACGGATGAAGCTTTTGCACTTGGAAGATACAGGTGCAGTTGAGGTTAACGCTGAATTTATTGCCTCATCGTCTTTCCTAGCCTACCAGTAAAGAAAGAGAGCAATGAAGACATATCTATTCTGTTTTCCTTAACTTAAAATAACACTTAGTTTTTAACTCTTTTTTTTCATCCTGAGGGTAGAGTTTGAGAGAGTCTTGAAACATTTCAGAACTTACTGAACAAATATCTCCTTACTCTGCCATGTGAAACATCCACAAACATTTTAATCTCTCACCGTTTTACCTTGACGTATCTTGGCCTAGTCACGTACAGGAAGAGGAGGCTTAACAAATGATCTCCATGTTTTCCATGAAATAATTTATAAATAATGTAATTACAATATTGGCCATTCAGATTATCCTGATCTATGGATACACCCCAGCACCATATTACACTCAAGAAGAGAACGCCCCTGAGCATTTTGGACAAATGTCTGCAAATCTGTATGGATAGTTTCGAGTCTTTCAGCTACAGTTGTTACTAAGGTTTAAAAAAAAAAAAAATCTATGTACACAGGTAATCATAAGATCTGCAAGGTATTTTCTGGCAACCTGCCAAAGAAAAATACAATTACAGCATGGGTGTTCTCTGCTCAGATGCAAACTTACAACCAGCCTGAAAACTTGGTTATAACATTGTTCGAATGGCTGTCTTGCCTGTTGTATGAAAAAAAGTACATGAATGTAATTTTTATTTTGCATCACTATTAGTATACTACACATGACGCTTGAACAGCTGTCATATAGTCAGCCATCAGTCACAACACCTAATTACATCTTGTATGTATTACTAAAAGTCTCTGAGTTAATTTAAAGTTTCAGTAAGCCTGAGCAATCAAAAATGGGTAGGCCACAAAAATCATGAGGTTTTGAATCAGGAGATCTAGAAGAGTCATACTGGGCTCCCCTTTACTTTCTTCTGGAGTTTATGTTCTGCCTTGCAAGCAGAACCCTTTTCCTTTTCTTCTGTTTTACATTGAAAGCTGAGACAGATAAGCAAGGAACTGAAGCTTTAAATAACTAAAATATGATAGGAAAGTAATGAACTGTCTGGATACGGCAACACTAAGTCAAAGAAACTTGCTATTGTTCTGTACAGACATCTCTATTTTTTTTTAATTTCTTTAAAAATCAGAACCAGATTGAGTTTTGCACATCCAAACCAGTGTTGAATAGTGGGGAAAGATCCATCAAATCCTTTCCTTTCTTTTCTGTGGTCAGTGATACAAAGGGATACCAAACAATATTATATGAGTGTCAAGCTTTCGCTTGTTCTGCAGCATTGTGGTGACTGAAAGTCCACTGTTGCAAGAGTGGCACAGTGGAGCCCTTAGGGTACCTGTTGTGTTTCAGTCTCTTTCCCTGCTTTCAGAGTGCATTTTTACTTCAAAATGAGAATAATTTAAAAACCTCAAAACTGATGAGAGATTTTTTGAGAGCAGTCCTATTTGTCTAACTTCTAGCTTGGACAGTAGTGTGTTCAGTGCAGGCTGTGCCCTGGTGAACATATGCTTTGGGAGGAAGAAGGAATCATGCAAGCACTTGGGAGAGCCCTACTTTGACAAGGTTCGGGGGTAGCGATTTCCCATTATGATTTCTCTACAGTACTGAGTTTTGAATGAAGTCACTGCATCAGCATCACTGGTGGTTTGGACAATTCAGCTCTACACAGGAGCATTCTTCAAAAAATATCCTCTTTTTAGTGTGTATGTCCTCATATTTTGACCTGGCAAAAACAGAAGGCAAAATAAGCCATGTTTCTACCTTTTTTTTTTAGCAGGTACCCTCAGATTTTTGTCTTAAATCACACTTGCAACATTCTGTTGCTACAGCACATCTGTTTGGTTAGTAGGAGCAGAAGCCTCAAAGTTCTCAAAGCTATGGTATTATGGGCTCTGGACAGACTGTTAAAAATAAACAGTGCCTCCTTGAAAGAATTTTTAATCTATATAGACTAACATGGAGCAGAGGAAAAATGTCTTACAAATAACTGTTTTAACCTTTACTTTGTGATTTTAAACATGAGCTTTATTGTAACTACACAGAGGCGAGAGCAAAAGTCGTAAATGGTGATATCTCACTCTTCCGTGTAGTGTGGCAGCGGAAAGAACTAATGCTTCCTGGCTGGGTGGTTCAAATCAGATGCCTCAGAGACACGTTTCTCAAAAAGCCTGTGAAAGAAATGTGGATCTCCATGGCCATGGATTTTTTGTATACAAAGGAACTGGGCCCTTCACCGTCCGTGACACCATTTGTAATCTTGAGTTGGACATGTACGCGATTATTGAAACTTGGTAGGGGGTCTTCCGATACGGTCCCTCTCTGAGTGGTTTCCTGTGTTTATTCTGCCTCCCTATCCCTTGTGTCTGCCTTCATGCTGGTTTATTTTTCAAGTGCCTTTTCAGGCCTATTCAACTCTTTTTTTTTTGTCTTCTTGTAGCAATTGAATGATAAATTATCACACAAAGGTTGCTTCTCTCATTATTTTTATTGATTTCTATTAATTTATAGTAGAAGTTATTCATGGCAACAGTATTCTAGATTGATTCAGCAGAAAGCTATCGCATACACTCTAATGAAAAAGCTATATAGAAAGCATGAACCTGACATTTCACCACTTAAACTTACATTTGACTTTTAAGCATGAGTAGTCCCATAGACTATCCGTTGGAAGTGCTTGTGTTACCTGAGCTGAAAGTACTGGAGGTTAAAATACTGTACAATTTAACCAACATATTAAGGACAGAATTAGGGACCGAAGGTTACAGGAGCCTTGTTCTAGAGATGTTCACAATTGTCATACATTTGTTAATTAGCAGAGAACTATTGTGTTCCAAGCATTTTTTAGCCTGGAATGAAATGAAGCGACTTGATTCAAACATTCATAGGGAGAAATCCAGGCCTCGCTGAAGTCAATGGGAATTTTGCCATTGATTAAGAGGGCCAGGATTTCACACATAATCTAAATACAGATGCCTGGAAGAAGATGGGAAGCAGACATAAATTCAGCAGTGACACTGAGGCCAGACACAATGTTCTCCATAATGTCGCCTTCCAGCGAGATCCCTACCATCAGTGAAACCCTAATGAAAAACGTCTTTCAAAAAGTGCTTTCTGCAACATCTTTTCTGTACTAGTGCATAAGTCAATATGCTGGTAAGAAACGAAGGTTATAGAAATGTGCCTTGGTCTTGCTATTGCAGTAATACTGATTCATGGCAATGTAGTAGAGTTCAAAACTGAAATACTTGAGATTAGCTGGAGAATAACGGGGTCTGCAGAGGCTCTTGTGCGCTTCATAATCGGTGCTGAAAAACTATGGAAAAAGACATTTTGGCTAAATCATCACTCATACTAAAACTGTACACTATGATTAGTTACTTCTGCCTTTCTAAATTAGATGAAGTAAGGACAGGGAGACTAATGTAATTAGCAAAGGGGAGGAAAAATGGCTTCATATTATCTTGGAAATCTTCTCCAAGTCACATAGACATTTGGGTGAAAATTGCTATGTCTGAAGGCAGGGTTTTCAGAGCTCAAAAGCTGACATCACATTTCTGTTCATAGATAAACTGTGTGAAAGACAAAAACCAGAAATATATTTTCTATAATTTTGATACAAATATCTTCTAATATCTTATAATAGTTCTCAAGAGTTTAGAAAGGGAGGAATAATAATATTGGTGAAAGTAGATGTCCGATTCTAAAGGATTAACAAAAAAATCTATTCTTGACTGGTTTGGATTTTTTAGGCTTGTATTGATCTTTCTTCCTCTCAGTTAAAAAAAACCCTGCTTTTAAAATTAAACTATTAATTGATGTTTTTGGGCTAGCAACTGCTGTTCTAGTGGCTCACCTGAATCTGGTCAAATGTTTCTTGTATTCAATGAGAGATGAGCTGCAAACAATTTAATCAGTGGCTCTGTCAATGTGCAGCAGCTGAGGATCTGGCTTGAAAACAAGTCAACATCCTTCTTTTCCCATTTGCTGCATTTATCCTTGGGAAGGTCTGCTCTTTGGAAATTCTCTGCTCTGAAGAGGCTTTGTCAGCAAGGGAAATTGGTGAGTGCCCTTTCTAATATAAAGATTATTTTGGTTTTATGGCACAAAGCATCTTACTTTGTTGCACCACCTACGTATGTATTCATTTGGGACCTGGGTAAAGAACAGGTCGATGAAGAAATGCAAGTGCATTTCAGATCTCTCTGCTTTTCAAAGACAAGGCTCTTGTACAAGTATTCAGTATCAGCCTTACTCTTCTTCCTTATCTTTCTGATACCTTACTAGTATATTTTGTTCTTGAACTGCTTTTCCATACTGCCGTGAGGTACTAAGTGATGCTAGCTTTGGGAATTGCCATGTATACCTTCTGGTACACAGCTATGACAATAAATAGGTTTATCAGGTCAGCTCCAACATCTAGTGCTGCTGCAAATGTGAGAGTCCTGCTTCTCTGTGGAATGAAAAAGGCTCACTTACAAGAGCACATTTTTAAGTCCACAAGTCTGAGCGGGTTTGAAATGTGTGCAGCTGAGCTCTCTTGGTCTTAATGAAAACATGCATCTGGCAGCAATGAAATTTCTCCTTTAAAATAATCCCACTCTTTGGGGGTTGTTGACTTAATAATACTGTGGACCCTTTTTCTCTCTCCTAGAGTGCCTGTTTCTTTTCTTTTTTTGTCACCACAACGAGTGACAGATACTGTATTCCAACTCTGTTTTATTTCTTGCTTCCTTTTTAGACCATTTTCAGTGCTTAAGTTTAAGGCATTTCATGGAGCTCAGCAATCAACCTAATTTTAATGAATCATTTTAGTTCTAGCACCCTCCTCCTTACTAACAGACAATTCAATCACTCAGCATTGCCTATATGTTAATCTTTGTGTCTTCTACAGCTGCTTATTTAGTGCAAAGTAAATTAAAACTATTTTTACAAAATTTTGTATCAGTGAAGATGTCCTACCACCTAGAAAAATATTCAGCTTCACCTGTAACTTATTAATGTTCTCACTTAGCTTCTGGTGTATTCATTTTTCATGGTTCAAAACACCTGTAGTTCTGCCTGCAAACTTGAAGCATTATCCCGTTATCGCTAGGGATCAATATGTAATTTTACCTCCAAAAACACTTTTCAAAGGTCTGTTTTTCCCATAGCTACTCCTGTGTATGCTCTTAATTATAGTCATGACTAATTTTAATAAGTTGGACAATATTAATTCTGTATTGCTATGAAATATCTTTCCCAGGTGATTTAGAAAATTGGGGCATTTTACCTATAGCTGTTTAGGTGAATTGTTTAAAGAGCTGGCACACAGCCATAGTTGTATGAAATTACACAGTCTCAAGTTTAAACTCTCAGTACATGTTTCTGGAGACTCTTGGAATAGCCATGTAAAAAACCTGCAGGCTTTCTAATTTATCTTTAAAATACCAAGTTTGTATGAACTGATTTGTCCTCTAGTTTTTGGCAATTCATTCTGTACTTAAATTTCTAGCAAAAGTTGAAAAATTCTCTTTTGAATCTGCCTGCTGTTTGGCATGCCTGAAGCTGGAGCTCTGGGCTGAGCCAGAAATTAGGATTTTAAAGCTGTAAATGTTGAGGCTGAATCTAGGTCTTAAATATATCCAAATCTATGCGTTGTTAGATTGAAAACCATTGAAAACCTGGTTTACCTTCAGCTTCTCCTTGGAGTTGTGCTTTTAGATATAAATTGTCCTGTATATAATTATATTTCTCATGATCTTCAGGAGGGAGGCAAACAGTACCTTTTTCTACTCAGGCTGAAATAAAAACAATCCTTAGTGCTTTTTCAGTTAGGAAGAGGTAGCTGTGACTGAGACACACGAAACTACCATTTCATTGCCCTTCTTGATGAGCTCTTCCGTGTAATAGAGTGGCACGCCTTTTGGGTGTCTCTTCTGAGGACCTTCTCCCCTCCATAGGTGGAAGTCAAGAGGTGTCATTCACTCATCTTTCCATCACTGTAAAACATGATTATCTCAACCATACAGTTAGCCTGGGTTGTCTAACCGTCCACCTAAGGGTACTGCAGCCACAGATCCTACACCAGCACTTGCTTTCCCAAGAGCTGGTGAGAGACAGCTTCATCTCCTGAAAATATGCTTTAACTGAATAGCTATGAGCATCCCAAATAGCAGAAGCAGGCAGACATTTTACAATCCTGCAGACTGAATTAACTTAAAAAAAAAAAAAAATAGTTAGCTTTTTATTTCTGTGTGTATGTATTATTATTTGATTTACTCTGTTCATCCTCTGCTTATATTGTGTAGTGGCATAACAAAGCCAGCTTTTTCTATCTTTAAACCCTTTAGGAAGAAAGTATGAAGATATGATTATTACAATAGATGTTTCAGGTTTCTTTTTTATGTGTGTCTGAGGAGAATTCTTTGTGATGGCAGATCTAGGGAAGTGGAAAGAGGCAAGAAAAGAGATAAGTGCTGAAGAGATTGATACCTAGTTACTGAAAAATAAAAAACTGGGTTTGGGAATGGGAGAGAGAAGCCATGTTCTGGCCAAACCTCCAATATTGCTCTGTAAAGCCGAAAACCTAAATTAATACTGTCTATGGTTTTAGATTTGTGGCTTATAAAGACTAAACGCTCTATTTTATGTTTTCTCCTTTCCATATATGACAGACTGAAGCTAAAATATTCCCTCTTGTACCTTTCAATAATTCAGGCTTGCCTCTGAGGGGAATATAGTAGATGTGCAAATGGTCCCTCTGCTTGCCATAGAGATGTTCTCCAGAGCATTGTGAGAAGACATGACAGCAGTGCATAGGATTCTGCCAAAAGCACCAGCTGTTTATCCATATCCCATGAGAATTTAAAGTAGGGTCTACTGTGGCTCAAGCTCTGCTCCTGTACTGAGAGCATGAGAGGCTGCTGCCCTCCCTGGACAGGCCACAAAGTAGGACACCCAGGCAGCTAGTTCACGCGTAGCTGTGATGCATATAGGCGCATCAGGGCCTCTGTGCATGCAATTGAATCTTTCTTCACCATGTGGCATTTAATGTCTTTCATCAGTTACATCCATCGCACTCCAAGATCTTTATGACATTTTCATGTCTGCCTTTTTTTGTGTTCTGCCCTCTTTGCTCCATGCCCCATTTTTCATGAGAGCAAATTCCTCCTCTCCCTCTCCTGATCCTTTTTTTCCATTTCATTTTTATATCATTTGCTCCTTACATTTTCTTTGCAGTACCTGCGGCAGCTGCTTTGCAGGTCCCCTGCTGTGCAAATCGCCCTTCACAGAGGAAGATCTTCCTGTCAGTGACTGACAAGAGGTGCCAGGAGCAGGTTAAGAGACTTTTAAAACCCTTGAGTTGGCAAATCGGCGGGTACCTGTGTGCAGTTCTGGATACGCCCCTAGCATTAGTTCCTATCTTGTATCAAAGAGTTTTTAGGATGATATGGCCCACAGGCAGAGTTTCAGGTTAAAAGGAATACACTCATAGCGTTTGGCTGCATCTATCATCTCGATTTTTTTTTTGTTTTGTTTTAAATATAATGACACCAGCAGTTTGTTCTTGGGGAGGTTTTTGGTTTGTGTTTTGTTGTTTTTTGTTAGGGGTGTGTTTTTTTTTTTGTTGTTGTTGTTTTTTTTTTTTTACAGGGACTGTGTTTACAACAGCCTAAACAAGGAGAAAATGTTCTTAGTATTAAACAGCTCCTGTTTTTCTTCTCCAAAGAAATACAGATGCCTTTCATATTTTCCAAGGCTGACAATGTTGAAGATGCTAAGATACATCAAAGACTGAAGTGAAAGAGGAAGGGACCTGCTGTAACTACCAGTTTCTTTAGGGAAAGATGTGGGTGAGATGAAGAATGCCCTGGACAGTCCTCTCTCCTTGATGTAGTGTCTGGAGGAGTTTGGAAACTTGGTTTAGTTCCTGAACCATCTTAAAGAGGTTTTAAAATCCATCCCAAATGAAAGCACTTTGCACAAGAAGGTGTCACTTTCAGGCAAAACAACACTTGAATCAAATGCAGAATAAAGAGCCTGAATAAAGGGTGCAGAATTTGGTCCACTGTGATCATTTGATCTGAGTGGCTTAAGGCTTTGCATGCTTCATACTTGCAAACCAGCTGTAAAATGCAGGAAATACAAGTAGCCATGGTCTGACATTTCCCCATCTGTTCCCAATATTTAATAATTTGCTCTCTTCTCTGAGCATATTAAGTTTATTTATAAATTTTTAAAATATGTTTTATTTTATATAATGACCTTAAAGCTATAATGGCCTTCTTGCTCCAAATTGCTCAAAGCACCCTCCTTCGCCAGATGGAGGGTATTAATTTTTCTAGAGGAATTTGTGTATAAGGTACAGATGGACAAGATGCACTTTTTAGCACACCAGGCTTTTGCCTTGCTATTCTGTGTGTATTTCTGTTCTCTAGAGCTTCTGTGCAGTAAGTGAGTGTTTTGAAAGGCCTGAATTATTTTTTGCCTTGCTCTAAGGATGATGGAGAGTAAGAAGTAAACCCTGGTTCTCACAGCTGAGACTAGTGTTTTACTAACTGGAAAAAAACTTTCCCTTTGAAAAGCTTGCCAAGAATCATCCTCAACGTGTTGGAATCAGTAAGAATTTTGCCATTGAGCTGAACAGCACTAAACACAACTAGATGGTACTTCAGTTAAGAACAGCTTTTAAAATATTTTAGGGAAGGTTTGTTTTCATATATGAGATTATAAATGCTATGGATAGGAAATCACACTGGATCTAAACATCCATGTACCCTAAAAGTGGCAGAGTACAATCTCCCAGATTTATGCTGACAGTACCCCGTTTTAGCCAATGCTGTGTCCAGGCTCATTCTGTGAGTGGGAGGTGATTGTAGCTTCAGACTGCATGCCCCAGAATGCTACACTGAGAAGAAATGCTGACCTAAATACCTTTCTGGCCTATGTGCCAGAAACTTTGGTGTCTACAGCATGGTCTCAAAACTTTTTATTCTGTAGTGATTATAATTGTGAGGATGTTTCAAACTGAAATTTAAATATCTGAAATAAAAATATACCACAGGCTGCCTCCTGCACCTGCTTATATATATGTAGCAGTCCAGTGAAGTGAATGAAAATATGCCTATTTGCATAAAGATTGAATCTGGTCCAAAATGGGTTGTTTTTCACATAAAGATACAATTCAGTAAAGGCAAGTGGGTTTTTAATTTAATAATACTTTGTGTAGTTACCTCATTATCATGATGGACTGATTCACCATGCTTTTGTCTCCCAGCAAACTGAAGATAGAAATGGGAGCTGGTTCGCTGGGTGAGAATAGGCCATGTAAGTAAAAGAATCCCTTCTGGGTTTTGTTTCAGATTCATTTGCCCTGTGTCAAGACAATTTTGTTTATAAATTGGTGAGAACTTTTGGTGGTTATAAATTTACCTCAAGTTCTTAACTCTTCTAAAAGTGACCAGGTTTCCACCTGAACTGAAAATTAGTAATTCAAGTAATTCTAATATTCTCGGTCATTATTGGTAAGCTGCTAAAATTGATATTGTAGTATTTCTTTAACAAATTAATTGTAATGGTGAGAATAAAACCAGTTGCAATCAACATGAAAAATAGGTCTTTTTTCAAACAAGCCTAACTTCATTCTCTGAGAAAATTAAAAGTTTGGTTAAGGAAAGTAACCAGATAAGGAATATATTTAGGCTTCTATAAATCTTACTACTATTACATAAAGAACATTATAGTTTGTCTATATGGAAAACATCATATAATTAAGAACTGGATGACAGACTTGTCTTGCAATAGCTGTCAAAAGAGATTTTCATCAAATAGCAATTCTTCCAGGAATGGTATATATCAATGTGAAGCCTGGCATTAATCAGCATTTTTCACTGTAACATCACTGCTATGACACTGTTGATGGCAGAATGTCAGCCAAGGGCAAACCTGTCCTTTCAGGTGACTTGGATTGCAAAGTAGGATTGGAACCAGAAAAAGAAAATCTTTTGTTATATACCCAAAAGCAAGTAATGACTCAAGTAACAGGGACTATGAACTGTGCCTAGTGATTAAGAGTGATGTTGTGAAAGCAGATACTGTGAAATGTGTTTGGGTACCATAGTGGAGAAGCAACTGAACGTACAACATTAGCGCAGAGGGAAATGGCATTAGAGAGGGTGTTTACCTCTGTGCATGGCACTTCTGAGGTGGTCCGGGCTTATACCATGCAGGTCTAGCATTAGATTTCTAAAATTCTACTAAAAGTTGGCAAGATATAGGGACTAAATGGCAAGGGAGATGATATATTGGTTCAGTGGTTCTACAACCACAGGATCTATAACTGATACAGTCCTTATAGATCCTGTGTCCATGGTGGTATATGTGTACATGTGTCTGCCCATGCAGCTGTAAACCAGATGAGATTTTTCTCTGGTCTTCATTTTGAGGAAAGCCTTAAGGGACAAGGATTCCGTCTTCCAGGTTTTGCTTTGTTGATTTTTATGGTAATTGAGTCTCATTTCTCGTTTCCATGCAGCACTAAGCAAACCTATTTCTCCACTTCATTACCTTGGGTCTCTCAAGGATAAAAACAAGCACAACTTAAGTGAAACTGAAGCGTTGAAGATAGTAAAAGCAGTATGAGTCTTCCAATTTGAACGATGTTGTTAAAAAATAATTACTGCAGAAGTTGTGGTATCCCCCTGCTATATCCTGAACATCCCCAAACTCTACTGCACTGTGGCCTGTTAAACCTTTAAGTGCATGTCTGTGTAAAGGCACTTGGGAACGTTAATTCACAGCTACAGTCCATTCAGATGAATTTTCCTGAGGTTTCCTGTTTAGGAAAGCCTAAATTTATTACAAGAGATCTGGCTAACAGCCCCAAAATGGAACTTATCACAAGAATAAGCATTTCTATGACATTCTTGTTACAACCCCTCACCACTAATACCTTTCCTTGAACTCCCTGCCTCTAATCCTGAAAATAACACAGGTAAATCCCTAGTCTTTTACACATATTGAAAAGCCTACTAAGTGAAAGAAAAACCATAATAAATGATCAAGTATAAAAAGGTGCTTTGGCTTAGATGTTTCCAGAAGTGATACAACAAAATTAAAATCAACTGATTCCCCTGGAAAAACACTAATACATGTCACTGCAGCAATTCCTCAAAGTGTTTCTCTAAGTTTAATACAGTTTCTGGAATAGCTTTTTAGAATGGTTTTCACAGAAATTACTGAAGGAAGGAGACGTTACCTGAATGAATAATAACAAAAATGAGCTAGGCAGCTGGTACAGAGATCTAGGACCTAATTTCTGCCAGACTTCAAATGTGGCCATCCAGCTGCCTTTATGTTTTCTAGGTGAGGATAACAAAACCAGCTTTGGAAAACTCCCAGCTCTCCCTATAAGCTTTAAGCAATTTCTAAGCAAACTAGAGATTTTTTTGTTTTCTTTTGACAAAGAAAAGTTGGTGGTGTTCTTAGAGCTGTCTAACATATTTTGACAGTATAATTCTCATTTGAAAAATTTCATTTTCAAGTAGAAAATCCTTGCAGTTTGGGGGGGATTGGGAAGTTTCCAGTCAGATTTTTTTTTTTTTTTGGAAGAAAAGTAACATTAAAGGAGTAATGATTTTCTTGCTGAAAATGAGTAAAGACTGACATTAAATTTTTGATTCACAGTCCAGCTTTGAGAAAGCCGTTCTGGCATTCTGTCTAGCATACCACAATAACTGAGACGTGTATCTTATGTTTGTCTTCTCCTTTCTTTTCTTTTTTTTTTTTTTTTTTACTTTGTTATTTCTATGACTGCCCTCTTTTCTTTTTTCCCCTGTGCACTTTATTTGTTCAATTTTAATATTATGTCAGTATTTCATTGTTCTTTTAAATCCTTCCTTTCCTCCCTTGTAATTTTAAACCTCTCTAGATTTGACTTTTTTTTTTCCCCTTGTCTTTATCCTTATTCTTTCATTTCCTCTTTCATCTGTTTTTTGCATAAGCTCCTTTTTTAACAATTCTGCAGTTTCTTGTATGCTTTTCTTTCCCAGAGGAAGACCAATAGTTAAGGTAGCCAGGAGACTGCTGCTCTCGGCAGCTGCACAGAGAAACTGCTTGCTTGGGAGAAAGGGTGCTGATGGATGGGAACTGGAGTATCAAAACCCAGGCTGCAGTTTAGCCTGTGTAGAGCGAAGCAGCTATCTCAGCTAACAGACACTGAAGGTCTGGTTCTTTTTGTATAAATGATTTTTTTTTTTAATATTGTGTATTTCTGAGTACTGAAGCCTGTAGCTAGCAGAATTGGAGAGATGTGGAGGGGCTGGAAGTCAGGGGACAAACCAGCCTGTGGACATCAAGAAGCACGTAGCTGTCTGAGTGCTGGACAGGGTTAACGTGTAGCTAGACATTTCAGTAGCCTTCTCTCTTCATTCTCCGAAGAACACTATTCTTATTGCCATTTCCTTTCTTAATCTGCAGATTCTCTTTCCTCCCTGGTGCATCTCTGACAGTCAGTTTTGCTGTGTAGGTATAGAAATTACCCATACATTTTCATCAAACAGTGTCAGGGCTCTCTTGATATGCCCTGGAAAGTTTTGACAAATAAAATAGAGCTAAATACCAAGTGAAAACCTATGTCTTCCTGAGGTGGCTCTAAAACAGAATCAGTATCTTTTCCACAGTCACAAAGACTGAAGAGCAGCCTTTTTTTCCAACAGTTTAGAGTTTCCAGTTTCAATCTTTTCAGACTACAAACCTTGAAGTCATCACTAATGCCTGTACAGTAAGACACCTGTGGAATCTCTGAGAAATGATTCTGTTTTGGAGCAGGACTGGATGCTATAATAAGCTGGTGTTGCTGAAACTCTTTTGTGAGTTTCAAGCTCTACCCGCAAGTTGCTGGTAAATGCCCTTTCCAATATTTAACTTCAAGATTTGTAAAAATAGGCCAAAAATGTGTCTTGCTATTCTGGAGACCATACTGTTTCTTTAGTAAAATGCATGAAATGGATGGTTCATGTGGTAAAAAAAAAAAAACATAAAAGATGTATTGTTTTGAATACCAGAGGCACTGTTTCTCTGCAGGTGTTTTGCATGAGGGAAAGCTGCTAGGATAGCATTTATGAGCTTTAAATAATGAGCACGGAACTGTGTATCCTCCACAACCAATGATTCTTCCAGTGAATATAATCATGAAGGAAACTGAATTCAAACATCAGCTTATTCCCATGCTAATTAGTGCACTCTCTGACTCTCTCACAAGATAACAGTAATCTAGACAGAATTAAAATCAAAAGCAACTTCTGTTGTTTTTTGGTAGTTAACATTGTAATTGTACTTTGGTTATTACAAATAGTACTATTTTAGAAAAAGAACACAGCCCTAAGAGTGTGTGTGTCTGTGACTTTGGAGGTATGGACCAGATTCGGGGCTGATGTTAATTGTTGGTTCAGCCCAGTGAAGCTAATGGTGATAGAAGCTGCCTCAGGGTGTCTGTCTGTTCATGTAGCTCCACTCTCCCCTAGGCTACTTCCCTGGCTTAATCCTTTATCCAGCCTAGAAATGCATTTCTTTTCCTTATTTAAGATTCCATAGACCCTTCATATTTAATATTGGTATAAAAGGGAAACCGAGCCCCAGGAGAAAGATCAGAGTTTCTGTTCTGTTGAGGCATCAGAGTCATTCTTTCCTTAATGAAGAGGAACAGCAGGATGGATAAAAATCAATGACTTAAAAAATAAATTGGATTTTTAATTTAAGTGTAAAAAATATTTCTTGAGTAAAACTACTTTAAATAAAGTTTTAAACCTATATTAAGTCCAATTTATTCTGATGTGTTAAATCATTCAAAGTTTAAAGAAAAAAGTCCCAAAATGTGTTGCTGGAAAGGTTTTCACATTGGGCCAGTGAGTCACTACTCATTAGCAGTGAAGAGAAAATAGTTCTTCTAGGTTCCATTTACTCAATTTCATTCAGTGACTAAAGTCAACACAAAGAAAATAGAGATATTGTTTTCACAGTGTACTCTTCTGTTCTTTTCCTACAGAGACAGAAACATTAAAATTTTTCCTTGGATTAAATATATCCATTTTGCCATATCTGGCACTCAGCACTGAGTTTCTGAAAAAAGCAGGATGCCTATTTTCCTCTACCACCTATGGTTAAAAATGAAGTGTAAGATGAGGCCTACGAGTTTTAAAATCTGGAATGACATGATAGTCAGAAACAAGCACTGCAAGCCACTTTAATAAGCCTTCCTTTGTTGGTTAAAATAATTCATTTGAAAAGCAAAATATATTTTGATAACTTTACATTTTCACCTTGAGAACACTTGCATTAATTCGTGTTTATAAATATTGATTTATAATCTACATTTTTGTAGATTATTACCTTCTGTAGTTGCTTTAATAAATGTGTATAGTTAGAAAACTCTGTATGCAGACATAATAAAATGGCTATACTTAGTAATAAATCAACATGTTTTAAAAGTTACCAGCCCAAGATAATCAGACTCTCTTTAGGGAAATAACAGAAGTATTGATGCAAAACAAGACAAAAACAAATAGAAGTTTTCTGCTTAAAGGTCATGATTCTCTATCAGGCTATTCTGTTCTAAGCCTTCATATAACTTGCTAAAATGCCCACAGGTTGAGCTCATCAGGGTTTAATATGCAATTGACCAAGCACATGTGATAGCACAGGTTATTCACAGGAAAAATTAGTGCTACCAGCTTTTGGCATGTCTGTGTTAGTCTTGAAAAACAAGAGCACATTCTCCAGACGTCTGTCACAAAGGAGGTGTTGAAGGGGGTGTGAAGGAAATGAGCCTGCTGTTTGATTTGCATGCATCTTCATTTTCTGTTTAATTCAAAGAACTGAGACTGCCTGTCCTACCTTAGCAAGGTACATATCTATTCGCATTTGACCATTATCTGGGTTAGAGAAAACATACAACCAGCCCCTGTGGATGAGATATTGGTCAGCAAAGCTGCATAAGCAAATTAGAAACAGGAATTGGAGGAGGAATTTGCTCTGAAGGCTGATCAGCTCTTCACAGCATAAATTAAAATCTTGCCACTCGTTTGGGACTGGTCTCAATGCACACATGCTTCATTTGATCCACGGGGTTTATTCCAGCTGTTTTCAGTGTGAGTAAAGGGAAACATACCGGTGGTTTTAGGGCCTGAGGATGTGTAACCGCCCTCAGTCCTCACTGAAATGAGGGCCTTTGCACTAGCGGGCAAAATTCACTTTGAAACTGAAAAGAGTTTTGTTCTGTCAGATCCTGAAAAATGTAAACTGTCATTCAGCACTGAAGGGTAAAGGCCTAATCTGGATTTGGATTCTGATTTTTAACACTGCTGTATCATGGAGTCGGGGGAAGCTATATGTTACATTTTCAGTATGTGCAATGTGTGTGTGTAGGAAAAAGCGAATACTATTGCACAAAGAAATGAAGCTCCACATTTGCATATGCAGTTGTTTCAGGATTAACCCCAATACAGATTATTGATGGGGGTAATATTTCTACTTATTCATCAATATCCTGTTTTGTTTCTTTTGTAAAAAACTTTTCCCCCCCTCTGCCTCCACTCCCATCCCCCTGTTGTCTTTGTGCCTAGTATTTTTCCACACTTTATTTCCTAAAAGACTAGCAGGTTTGACGACGCATTGTGATTTCTTTTCTACAGGGCTTTATAAAGGAAGCTGGAGGCAGTTCTCATTAGTCTCACTGACATCTTTTATCACTTATCAGAGGAACAAGCAAACGGAGAGCAATTCCTTTGATCATGGCAAAAGTAGAAAGAGTATTAAAAACCCTATGAAGATTCACTAAGTAGAAAGTGGAAAAGACAGTCTGTGGCATGTTTCAAAGAAGTAACATGATTTAAAGTTGCCAGATTTGCTTGTATATATTAAAGAATTGTTAATGATGCTACATTTTACATGCATCCTTAGGTTTTTGGTTTTTTTAAAAAAAACAGGCAAAGGAGTTCTTGGGTAGAATGGATGGATTAGATCAATTGGAAAATATCTCTAAAAGGTGAGCTGTGTCAGAGAGGAATTCTGTGATTCAGTGAAAATTCTTAAAAATAAAAATAAGGTTGTAATGGTGGCACAATGGATTGAAAAAGAAACCTACTCTCATGGGAGAATGTTAAGAAACCTTAAGAATTCCTTTTCTTTTGGAGGCTTTCTGTGGTGAATCAATGTATGTTTGTGAACACTGCATATAGGAACTGCAACGCTTGCAATTATCCATGTATACCTGACTGCCTAACTCTGACCTCAGAGCGCCACTGCTTCTTCCTTCTATGGAAAAATAAGATTTTTCTCAGTTGTTCTGAGTATTGATTCACCTAGCGTGATACCTTCATTGTGTGCCTTGCATTATTACCAACAGCACAGGGAGAAAAAAGTGAATATACCCTCCTACCCACAGATATTGAGCGTTATGTAGTCTTGATCCACTAGTCCTTTTCTGTACAGCTGCAGCTTGGTTATCCACCGCTTATAAATCCCTTCTTGATTTCTGCATGTGATCAGTTCATATCTCAAAGCATCAGATGCGAATTGCCCTTGAAGGCCCTTGTCTTAACCTGTGAAAATACAGACGCCACAATTATTTAGGCATTTTCTTCCAGCATAGACTCTGTGTCAGCCTTGTCCCTACAGCATGTTTTACTACCATAGATAATTTTTAACTATGTTGAATTTGATTTGGATATGATGCAATGTAGTACATTTCTATAGCACCTTTTATGCAAGCATCCCCAGAGCGCTTTCTGATCAAGCTAAAATTAGCTCTGAACTACATACAAATTCCTAAAAGATTCATTAAAAAAAAAAAAAAGTAAAGAGAAGGTAGAAATGTATACACTCTGTTCAAAGTTAAAACAGACAGAAGGGGCAAGATCTTGTCTGTTACATCAGAGTAAGAGAGGAGGAACTAATTCAGTATATTGCTATAAAACAGGCTTGGAGTGTGATTCTCCAAGTTAGTGCAATGCACTGCTCTAACAATGCTGACCAGAATGAATTGCATGAATGCTGTAAATGACCTGGAGGTAGCAGGTGAAGCAATATATATATGGGTTATCAGATCTCCCTTTATGTACACATTGTTCTAATATTTGCTGCTTCTGATAAGAAAAGGAAAGCCACACAGTCCTTTGTGATACATGGCCTCAGTCATCCAAGGGGAAGACAGTGGAAGGAATAAACAAATAGCTTTGAGGGATGTGAATCATGGATCCAAAATAATACAAATTTTTTTTTCAGAGCAAGGGGCTTAGAGATAAAGCAAACTTTAGTTGGTTTCTCAGGGTTAAAAATAGAAGATTGTTGCTAGAAGTTGTCAGGAGGGACAGGCTGACACAGGGTGACATGCTGAGGAAGGAGGCTAAGAGTTAGATCTTTTCCTAGACCTAGAGATCTTAATGAAAATCAGACTAGCATATGATCTCTTTCATTGTTGTAAGACTTTCTTTTGATCCTTTTCTTTTAAACAAATAAAATGTTTCTTTAAGGCAGTAGTTTGATCACCATCATTGCTCCTTCATGGAAGAGAACTGTAGGGCCTGAAGATGCATTAAACCTGCTCAGACAGGTGATGATGGTCTGAACTAGCAAAAAGAGAACTGAACATAGTTCATTGCTCTTATTAACGGTCATGCATGTTTGTTAACAGCTCTGCCTGTACCAAAGGTGGTAGGCTGGTGGAAGTCTACCTCCATGGCTTGTCCTTGCTGTTTCCAGAGCAGTGCGACAAAGAGCATCAGTATGTTATGATGTAGCAACCTCAAATCATGGCAACTGTGTGACCAGTGCAGATACTTAAGGGTCATCTGCAACAGGCAGGAAAGCCTGAATGGCAGTGAACAAAAGGAAGAGGAACTTTATAGCCACATGTTTAGGAAAGTCATTATTTGAAGTCTGGCATTTGTTACAATGAACAATGAAAAAAAATCTTTAGAGAAAGTCAGATTTTTCAATACAACTGTACAAGGAGACATAAGGTCTTGTAACCATAGCTAATAGATTAAGCAAGTAAATTGCATTTTCTGTGGAGATGTGACTTCTAACACTTCATGGCCCCAGACTGTAGCTGAAAACTTACTACAGGGTGCAGCTGAGCTGTACCACAGTATGGCAGGAAAGGCGGGAAGTGTGCATGTCTGAAAACTTTCTTAGACTGAGCTTTTTAGATTTCTAAGGCTGTATGTGCTTTCGTGAAATTAAGAACTTTACCAAAATAGGAAGACAAAATGTGGAGAATGCATACATTCAGGCTACAGTGTTCAGTGAATAAACACCATCTGGGCCTGAGGAAAGCCCAAGAGTATACGTCAGTTAGGAAGTTAAGGGCACCTCTGGACCCCGTCCTGCTGCAGCCAATCCTTTACGCTGTGGTAAATCAGCTGTCAAACGTGGCAACAGTGAAGTGAGAGATGGTCTCTCAAGTACATCGTTTCTGATTTAGAACCCTTCCATAGCTAGCAAATCGGTCTGTTTTGCCCCAAATATAATTGCGGTGTCTGAGGCAGAGAGAATGGGACTGGAGGAAGGAGCAGAGAGAAGGTTGTGCAACAGATGCAAAATAGTAGCTATAAATGTATCCAGTGGAAAGACTGAATCTCTGGACTGACACACAAATAACGTGCCCAGCTCTACCATGTGCTTCCTCTGACTGTGACTAGCTGTGTAATTGTTCTTTGTCTCAGCATTCCACTTGTTCGTTTATTGTGTTTACTGCTCTCATCCTCTCTATTGTGAGCATGAGTGGCATGCTACAGTGTGGCAGAAATAGGGATAAAGTGTCTCCCTTGCACTGCCTTGATGCTCTGCCTCTTAGCCATTGAAGGGTTTTGGGGTGGCAGCAGCAAACAAAGGCTGTTTCAGAGTGCTCTGCCTTCCCAAAGGGAAATGAATTCCTTTCCTATACAAGAGATTTATATGGCAAATTAGGTCAGTTATCATTAAGCTACTGCACAGCAGTATAATTTTAAATACATTTAAAATGTAAGTACATTTAAAATATATTCTGATGCAGTACAAATCAAGCCTCTTACAGTTGCTATGCAGACCAGTTAGATGGACATGGAGCATCAAGGAACAAGTTAGTTGGGTTTACTGCTGCTTGTGAAGACTATGTAATTTATACCATTGTTTTTGTTTACTTACAACAAGTATCCTCACTTCTGTCTCCTCAGGATAAGAAAAATCTAAGTGCATAGACAAAAATCAGTTCTTCCTGTCAGTCTCTCTGAGTTACTGCTTTTACCTTAAAAATCTGCATGATTCTCTGTTCTCCAGAGGAGATGAAATGAATGGAAACTTATGCCCTTCCTTTCCCAAAGTTTCCCAACATCAGCCCTAAAAATGCACCCTTCTGTTATGCACCGACCAATCATTTGTTTGCTTCTTCCCAGATTCTTTTCTCTCTTCATGATTCCCAAATAACAAACTTTTCTTCCTGGCTGTGCCTCTTTTGAGTCTCCTTTTTTGATCGTCACAATTTAGTTTCATGGCAGACTTCATAATCTCATGGGCACCAGAGCTCTCTGCCAAGGTTTATGCAGATTTAAAGCCTGGATTAATCTGGCCCAGTATTTATAAAATGTTCTGAACATGTGAGGCATTATAAAATCACTGTATATTATTACTGAGTCCATGGAAGACCCCCCCCTGCTAACTCAGCACACATTTAAGCTGCTGTTCCTAGAGGTGAGGTGCAGTGACAGAAACAACCAAATCCGTGTCTTGTCTTCTGAGATTGTATCTCTCTCCTTTCTTTCTTTCTGTCTCTCTTTTTTTTCTTTTCCCTTCTCCTTCCAGGATTTCTGGAAAAAACTGAATAGGAAGGAGAGAGACCCCCTTCAAAGTTTTTACCTCCTGGAAGTATTCTTTTAAAGACTTTGGCATAGTCTTCCTGCTTTTTGCGGGTGCTGGACTGCCCAGTTCCCTCGTGCTGTTTCCTAAGCACTTTTAAAAGCTGGCAGCCTCCACAGAAACTTTTTGGGGAAAAAAAAAATCTTGACGCAGAGAGAGGCTGTTTTCGAACTCTGCTCTGCAGCTGGCACACAGTGGTGGGAGAAACCAGTCTCCAGATCCAGGCCATCCCAGCAATTGGATAAAAATCACTAGCACAACTCAGAGAACTGTAGGCCTATGCTAGCCAAATCTGCCGTGTTTCTCAGGGGCTGCTTCCAAGAACATTTCTAAGAAGTCTTGTTACTGAAAGCACAGATGAAGGAGAAGACTGGCAACTACAGTCCAGGTTTAGTCATCATGTCTTCCCATTCCATGTTATCGATGATCAGACAAAGCTCAAAATCAAACATGTATATGTATAGTGTTTGGGGTATATTTATGCCTTTATTGAATTAAATTAATGGAGCTTTAAAATACTTTATAGTACGTGGACTCAACAGGATCAGCTCTCGTTTTCACACCTGGGAGTGCGCCTGTCTCAAATGGAGTCAATAAACTTTCCCTGGCACTGTTCAGAAGGCATTATGGGTCCATTTATTTTTACTTCCCTCCCCCCATTATTTGATAGTTCTTTTAAGAGTTGTGAGTTTAACTTGGTTCCTTTTGATCAGGAGGAAAAGGTACTGTAGGAACTGAGACGCTGCAGTGGCTCTGGCTTTGAACTCACCAGGTCTAAAAGCCTGCAAGAACATTTTCGCTTTCAGCTTTCTAACCAGCCCATAGAGCTGGCTGATAAAGGTGTACGTTAAATTGTCCTGAAGGACAGCTAGAAAGCTAGGCGCTACAGTCTGAACTCACAATGGAATTGAGATATACATATTTGGCTTAATCATATTAAAATTTAAATGTTAGGCTTCAGAGTAGATTTAAAAAAAAAAAAATCAAGTCATTAAATCCTTTTTGTTTTAAAAAAAAGTAGTTTATTTTCCATTCCGTTCAACTTGCGGGGGTCCTGAGCTCCTGCAAATGCTGCAGCTCCATCTAGTGGCACTGCAGCCAGTTGTCAGGGGAAGGCAAATCCTGTAGAAATGCTAATAACGAAGAAAAATATTAGGATTTAAATTCTGTATTTTCAGTAAAATTCTTTAAGATTTCTTTTCGGTTATCACAGTTAGAGTCTACTCTAGCGCTGTCTGGAATGAAACAATATTTAAATTACACTAGTTTAGAGAGATTAGTATATGAACGTCCATCCAGTCTATTTCTTTTCAGTATTTTTCTTGCCTGAACAATCACAGACTTACAGATGTATTCCTGTTTCTGATAAAAGGTAGCATGTTTAAAACTATGTATGTGGTACTTGTAAAAGCAGCTGTGATACAAATTTCTTAAAACACTTGGCAAACATTTGTTAAGCATCAAAACATTCAAATTTGTTTGTTCTATCCACCCATCCATCGTGTAGAGACTGTGCACATGTTCATATAGTGAGTAGCCCTTATTCTGCTCTCAATTAGATTATACTTCATTTCAGTGTAGTTACTCTCAACTCTCACTGGTCTGAGATGAAAATTAATGTCTTGTGTATCTGTACCTAGAGCAAAGATACACTCACAAAGTGCGATGAACATACGTTGTAATGTGATCTTAACATAAATAGGTTGGTTCTTTGGGGTTCTCACCTCATCCAGATGGGAATTGACATCCAGTATTTTACACCATTACAACTGTGTTTAGTTTTTCAACACATCTTGTTCCTGCCTTTGATCTAATCAGAAAATAAACATTCTTGATTTGATTTGCTCAGCTGCTGTCTGAGCCACAAACCCTAAATTTCATCTTGTGTCCTGAACTCGACTCCCATGCTGCTTGTACAAATCTGCTGAATTCAATAAATGTATTTAGCCTTATTAAGATTCAGGAAAGCAAATATTATCCTCTAGTGATGCAGCAGACAACAGGAGTTAATAACAAGTATGTGATAAAGATCACAGGATTCCCTGTAAACAAGATGCTGCAGTGCACAGAGAGCATCTTGTCTGCATATTTTTCATAAGTAACTAGGCATCCTCATGGGCTTCTTTAGTTATTTTAGAAAGTTGTGTAAACAGTATTATCTACTTAATGCCCCAAATGATATAATAATTGATATGGAAATGGAGTAAAGCTCAATAGATCGTAATACAACTCTCCGTGGACTCTTGGAGATGATCTGTCCAGATTTTATTTAAATTTTCTTCTAGCTCATATGTATGCAGCCTGTGGTTCGTTAGACACACTAGGCAGATGTTGGCTGGACAATATTTTATTTTTTTGACTTTTTTTCTGGAAAAAATTTAAATGTGGTTTATACTTGGATTGTTATCTGTTATAGGTATACTTCAGAGATGTCAGTGACAATGTGAAGATTAAGATCGTACTGAAAAGCTCTGATGCATTGTGTGCTGTCATTGAGAAAAGTGGACAACAGATTGCTAGCATATATGGTACTCTGCAGTGGTTGTGTGATTCTTTCTGTTTAGACTACAAGAGCAGTGGAAATAAATACCAGAGTTCTAAGAAATACTTAAAACTGGAAAAATATATTTGAAAATATTTTTACGTTCCTTCTTGTGGAAAATGATATTGAAGCCTGGAGATTTTTTTATATATTCTAAAAATCTCTTATGCAAGACTTTCTGCTTTGTTATTTTTATAAAGTAGTGGTTAAAATATTTTCCCTATTCAACCACTTATTAGTTCTTCAAATATATTCACTAGTCAGACTTACTCAACTGTTTTCCATATCCCATGCAATTGTCTCAGGTGTATGATATCAGGCAAAAATTAAGCTGTGTTGTGGTTGTCCCTGCAAGATGAATGTAAGGACATGCAACTGTGACATGTTTATGTTTTGCAAAGCTGTGATGCCAGTTGTGCTTAACTATTTCTCCAGACCACTGTATTAGACTTCGGGAAAAATCCCTTCTCTTATTTGTGCCACAATTCCCCCAGCTGTAAAATGGGGAAAATGATACATTGGAATGTACTGATAAAATATAAGTAAAACATAGCTTTATAGAAGAGGGCAAAGCAATATTAGTATTCAAAAGAAATCTGAGATTTGATTAGACTTGATCAAGGTCACCCAGCGGGCTTGTGATGTTGCCAGGAGCAGAGCTTGAGTCTCCAGACATTCTGTCTATTGACTGCAGCTGCCTTCCAGGTATGGAGAATGGCTGATGAATGTAATAACGTAAACAGGACAAATGCCAGCAACTGCTCATTTCCATTTATTTTATTAAACCAAAGATTTTTTTTTTTGTAAAAAACACATTGTTTTGGGAGACAGGAAATGGATGAAATGGATTTATTTATAAAACAGGCTTTTATCACTCAAATATTGTACAGTAATGAAAAGTGGAAGTAAAATGGCTGACCTGGAACCACCTGCTTACTTAATTTATCTTCTGTTCTTGCATATGTGGTAGTGCCAGGGTTTTCTGCTTCCAGAAAACTTCACTGATGCAGTGCTATTCACTTTTGCTGGCCTGGCACCTGGAGAGGTGGGATGTGTGCTCTGGGGACAGCACGGAAACCCCATGGAGAGTGCACAAGGATTTTAGTCATCGTTTCTCCAATGGCTTAACAAGAGTTAAGGAAGGGCAATAGATAAGCAAGACACACAGATGTGGATGAAAATGTTAGCTATTTTCTTTCTGAGCCATTCTTAAAACATTATTCAGAGGAAAAACAAGATGTGGTGGCAGGTGGAAAGCACCCATTTAATTTTTATACATCTTATGAAAAAGCCAGGACAGATTCGATTCACAAATGTGGGGGCTCTGCAGCCACTACTGTATCCCTGCACCGGGCAATATTAATGGGGAAAGAGACTAATGTTCTCTGACTCCCTGCAGGAAATCTGCCCTCCCTGGCTACACGTTTTTAACTGCGGAAGATAAAGTCGCATGTACAGGCAGAGGGAACCCAGACCTTGCAAGCTGTCATTCCAAATGCAAGATAGTAGGGTCAGTATGGGAGCAGGAATGCCATTACCTTTTAGTGTAGTAACATGTAACTGCTGAATACTCACTTTGCTGTAAAAATCAAGTGAAAAAGAATATGCAGAAGTTGACTTTTGAAAGATGAGTAAATGAAAGCAGAATTCTTTTGGCAGGTCCGACCAGTCTCTGAGAATACACAGCTAAGAAATCAGAACTGGCCGATTGCCTGTGGAGCGGATGAGGCAGCATGGTCTCGCTACAGTCAAGTGCAATAAATAGATAATTTTGTAACTTCTCTAGTGTATAAGGAAAGTAACACCTGATTCTAAAATAAGGTTGCATTAGGAAGAAACTATGCAATGAACAGTAAGTACACAGGTTTGGCAACTTACTGCCTCTAAGTTCTCTTCTATTTCAATATTTCTTCAAGAAATGAAATAGGCTTATATAAATCAAAATTGCCTCCATCCCAATCCCCTAAATTAAATGTTGGAGTTAATTTATTTGGTCAAGTTTCACAGCTTTTCTGTTCAGTGAGTACTGAAAACCTGAATGAGGAAATGTTACTGGGGAAGTACTGGGTGAGGAAATAGGGGCACAGAGGTTAAGTTACTTGTGCAAAGTTCAGACCAAGTCTGTGGCAGAGCTCCAGGTAAAATCCAGGACCCGTGGGTCCCCATTCATTGCCATCACCGTACTAGCTTTTTTTTCCAAGGATTTTCAATGTCACCTCTGAAGAGATTAATAAATCTGAAGGTCACAGGCTCTGCATTTGTAGGAAGGGAGTACATACATGATTTGCTTGAGGGAGGTTGAATTGTTGGGGGAGATCTTAATTTTGTTGTATTCTGATAGTAATGAAATCACAAACTGATTTTATGAACACTACACTTGACCCTTTGACACATGCTATAGACTCTGCAGATTCATACATGAAGTGGCTTGACTGGAAGTCTCAAGGCAGCAGAAATTGAAATCAGCCCTTTGAGTGAGGCAGATGGTACGTTCTTCCTGTGTAACTCTGAAGACTTTGTGGCTGACTGGTTGCCACACATGCCTCACTGAAAAGGCTCTCCATTAAAGAAGTTCAGTGTGGGGGAATTATCCAACAGACACTTTGTTCTTTCTTCACACTATTCCTGTATTTACTTAGTCCATTTCCCCCCATAATACAAGGAGACTGACCTCTGCCTTCTGGTGAATAGGGACAAAGTGACCTATTCTAGGACCATTTTGCTGACAAAACTCTGCCAGTACATTATATGGAAAAGCATTCTCAGAAGAAATTTGGTTTATACCAACAAAGCAGTGGGGTTTTTTTGGCACTGTTTATTTTAGTGCCTTTTGAATTATGTAAATTTTTCTCTTAGCCAAACAGCACCTCCTCATATTCCTAATGTGCACGGCCATGCTTGGTTAGCTCTGGATCAGTAAATCCTTCAGAGATGGAAACTTACAGCATTACCACAAGTAAAGGTTAAGTAAGATCTCTTTGATGTGCTGCTTTCCTGGTACTTGCCCTTGCTAGACAGCATGTACTTATGAACGCTCTAATCTTGCAGGCAGCTGTAGGGTGAGGGTCTGTGGACACAATTAGCTACTCACATACAGTCCCATAGGAACCTGAGGAGAACCCAGGGCAGTTGTGCCTGGGACACTGCACACAATGAGGGGAGGAAGCAAAAGGGGGGAAGTTATTTTTCCCTATTCTTTTTGTCTTTCACCATGAACTGCTGTAGATAGAGCAGCATGATGGCCATACTTCCTTTCTGCCTTAACTCCAAGTCGCCCGAGTGTGATGCAGACCCCAGTCGTGCTTTCTTCTTCACTACTTTGTTACTGATTCAGACATGATCCTCTAAGAAGGTCTTACCTTTGATCCATTTTAATTGTCCTGCAATATGGTATGTTGTGGGAAGATTAGTCCTTAAGTCTCTTTCTTAATTACTCTTAATTCTCTTACTTCTGGTATAACTAGAAAAAATAATAATTGTCAAATAACAAATAATCCACATATTTTGAGTTTAATGCCTAGTTGCTAATAGCTACTTAAAATACTAACTTTCCACCCTAGACGCTCCTTTTATTCTGTATTTTTTCCAAGCCATCGTTCTTGTAACAATGCACAGCAATTTTTCAGGTTCAGTGCACTTTCAGTTAGCTGATTCTTCCATGTGTCTGGGAGGTAAATTAATACACTGATTCCTAATTTATAGAGGATGTCATTGTGGCGCATGTAGTATCTGTACCTGGAGTACAGGCTGGAAAGTACTCAGTGAAATATTTTCAGCAGAGAATAATGACCCATGTTAACATGACATGTTAATTACAATATTTATGTGAATTAAATTACCAGATTATTAAAATAAGTGTATAGAAGAGATAATACAGTTGGGGGAAATTACAGATGCAGGTACATAAAGACTTTTTCAGCTCTTAGGAAGCTTTCACAGGAGCATTAGGGCCAAGACAAGCTTAGTATTTCTACATGTGGGTTGGATCCCTGAAAGAATTAGCTATGGATCCCTGAAAGAATTAGCTATAATATTGCAGTGCCACCAAGATATTTGCATGGTGTACCAGGCTGTAAAACTAAGGCAATGCCCAATTTACATAAACCTCTGAAAGGCAACAGGGAAGCACATGCTTAACACAGACTGACTGTTAACCATGTGTCTCACAGCTTGACAATCAGGATTAAATGCTAGCCAGATGTTCTCCTCAACAGCACTCTTGTGTGGTTCCTTTCCATTATGTATATAGCTCATGTGGTATGAATTTTCTACCCCAGTCGGAGCTGCATTTAAAGATCACCCCAAACTAGGATGTGCCTTCAATGCAAGTCATAAAACTGTATCAGCCACAAAAGGGAAATGAAGCATATTCCCTCATCTCTGATAAAATGATCATCACTTGTATTTTTTGCTCCTACCAAAGTTGATTGTAAACCTTCCCCCAGGTCCTCCCACCCACTGACTTCAGTGGGAACAGGACTGATCCCATCACTCTCAGAAATGGCAAGTATTTGACCAGGCTTCAGCTGCAGGAGTAAAAAACTACATTCAGTGTCTGAAGATGCATCTTTTAGATTGCATTGACTGAGAAGATATTTCTCTTCTTGAAAAGAAGTAGTTTCCACATGAGCAAGCAAGCATCCCATTCTGCAGATTAAGTGCTTTATTTATTGTATTTTCGTATTCTGACTTTTCACATGAAATAGGCTATGTTCAAAATAAGCAAATAATAAATGATTTTTTTGTTGCAAATTTCTTTCCAAAAACCTTAATAAGCTTAGGTGCTCCTCATATTTGTAGAGTAAATATAGTATTTTTTCAACATAAATGTTAATGTCCCTTTTGAACATGAAAGATATTTAATTTTTTTCTATTAATATAAAGTTATGTTAGCTAAACAGGTAATTTCCAGTTCTTACTCATTCAAGAGTTTTTTTTCAGGGAAAGGACCTGACAGCTTTGCTCTTTAATGAAATTGTTTCTTGTGTTCATTGTACATACTCTCGAACTGCAAGTTCTTTCAGGGTAAAAACCCGTATGGGATCTTTTTTTTGCCTTCCATTCTTCCATTTTTTCTTGCAAAGACAGAAAATCCTTGCCAAGTTCATATGCCAACGCGATCATTGTTTCTAACAAGGAAATGTAATACCTGTGGCTGGTACGCACACGAAGGCGTGATAAAGCTTTTTCTCCGTATTCAAAAGCACTTGCTGGGTTTTCCAGGTCCTTGTGGCACACCACAATAGCACAGAGAGTAGGGACAATTGCGACAGGGTTGCCTCTCGTCAGCCTTTCCTGCAGACCAATGACTTCTAAAAGGATTTCCAAAGCTTTGGTGTACTGGCCACCCCGCAGGCAACCATATGCTTCCTGAAGCTCTGGCCTTGTTAAAAAGTCAATAAATTTTTTTGATCTTCGGATACATTTCATAGAGTATAGAAGTCTCAGGTAGTCCTTGAAGGCTAATTTCCTCTCATTGATTATTTCTTCAGTGAAGTTCCCTGTTAGAGTTTTTTTGGGAAAGGTCACATCTTCCATTTCTTCACTAAACTCCTCCAGCAGATTTCTGTGCAGTTTCTCAAAATCTGAATAACGCCGTTCAATTACAGACTTGTTGCTGTCAAAACTCCCTGTTTGCAAAATTATGATTTTATACATCTAAACACAATAAAACAGAAAAATAAGCATGAGAAGGACCATTCTAGCCCCACTGCAGTCAGATTTTGTCTGTAATTGCTTTGAAAAGACTTTGTGCTTGTATATTCCACCAGCCAAAACCTTCCTGCACCAATTTTATGTGTGTAATCTTGTATATTCCTATCGCTTATGGTACTGCTGCTAAATTAGTTGCTGCCTGAGATTATGGTGCACACACAGTGTAGGCCTGATCTTTGAAATCTGCCGCCATCAAATTAGTAATTCCCACCTCCTGCTGTTTTGGACTTTTGTCACCAGACTTTGCCTTAGCATGTAAATAAGTTGTAGATAAACAATACACAAACAGATCCTATCCTGCATGGTGCTGGGAATGGTGAACTAGCAGCAGACTGGAGCATGTAAAAAATCTCTTACAAAGCATTTCTGTAGCCGTACTTTGTTTATAACAGCCATGGCTGCTGCGATCAATCATCTTCAGTGAACTGAATGGATTTCCCAGACTTAATATTGAATGTAATCTATTTTACATTGGTTGTAATACTCAGAAATGTTGTTTGTATCAGATATTTCTAGGGATTTGGGGCTGTTACTAATGCTGTGAAAGAAGAGAGAGTACTTGGCAGTAATACTTGGTGTGTGCAAAAATAAGATGGAGCAACTCCAAAGCCTTTTTTTCCCCTCTAAATCATTGTCCTGTTATTCAAACTTACTTGGCATATAAATAACGCAAAAAAAATGTGGCATTTCTGCAAAAATCTGTTTGCTATCCCAAATCCTTCATTAACAGCAACGCTGTCCCACATTAACCATACTCAAGAGTATGTCTTCCTCTGCTCTTCACTAGCCTCAAAATGACTATAATAAATGCGATATTAGAAAAATAGCTGCAAAAAATGTGTGTGTTATGTGTTGTACAAATAGACCCTCTTCTGGCCCTGATCCAAGCATAATGATGTTGAGGAAGGGCCAAATCCCTAATGTGCGTAAATCAGTGGAGCTCCACTGGGGCCAGTTTAACTGTGTCACCATACACCAGCTAAGGACACAGACTGTTGACCTTGCTGGCTTTTGGATGATGACCACACATTCAACTTCACCCTGTTCCCACTGAATTATACAGGAGCTGGAGCAGTTCTACTCATGCCAGTTTTCTTCACTGCTGTTGAAGGGTGCAAACCAGTACTATCGCTAGTGTCTGATTATCTTCCTTATTTTTCCTTAAAGAAAAATTCTTTCTTTTAATCTTCATAAATGATCTTTACAGGCACTTCATGAAAGGTTTCTAAATTTGAGATGACTTCTCTGATCTGTTTTCATTTGTAAAAACAATTCCAAAACAATCATAAGAGCAATTTTTGAAGTTATCATTTTATCAAGGGCAGCTATGTGAATAATTTACAAGTACTTGTTGTTTTATTTGTGGAGTGTGCAAGTAAGAGGGAAGAAATACCATTTACTTAGACTATCATTCCAACTGGCTAAATTTTCTTGTAATGTAAATCTTTTTGCCTAGGTATATAACTTATGACTAAGTTTAACTACTTGCATGTATGCTGAATGATACTCTTGTTCTCATACTAAAACAATTTTTAACTATTCAACAAGCTGGATACTATTGAGTGTATGCAAGAACAGCAGCATCTAAGTAGGTGTGTACAGCATGCAGCAAGATCTTAGGACAGTGTCTGGAACATTTACCTGCTGTTCAAATTCTACTAACCTGCATCACCCAGTATCAGCAACACTAGTATGATTCTTAGCATTTTTCACCTACAGATTTCAGAGGTTGTTGCAAACAAGGAAAACATCCCTATCTGAATTTCACGGGAGTACTGAGAGAGACTTGCTCTAGATCAGTCCTCCTGAAGGCCAGGAGCAGAATCAGAAACAAAAACAAAGTGCCAGTACTGCGAGTAAAGATTCAAAAATCCAACCCGTTATGTTGTTCCTGTCCCTCATACTCATGTTTCACTTTAAAATTATGACAGAAATATACCACCTAATGGAGCTCTAAGTAGGGAAGGAGAACAATCCCAAGTGATCTAGCTGGAGGATGTCTTAGACTTTGTCAATGTCAAATAATTTTGCACTTGTGCTAACATAAATCTCTGATGTGGAAGTTATACAAATGCAATGCAGCTGCTGCAGAAGGCTAGCTCAGTGGAAGTGTAACTATATTGATATTTTTACACTTGTGTGAGTGTCCTTAATGTTGACAAGCCTCTGGGTGTTAAGGATACTCAGGCTACTAATTTACTTGATATCACTTTTCCACTGCTGCAGATTTTGTGAACTGATTGTCAGAGGCTTTTTTTAGGAGCAGATTCCACCAGCTATGCCCATACAATCAGTGAGAACAGGTTCTACTTGGTATGATCACGATTTGCAAAACTTGGCCCTTGGTAAGGCTTTCATGCAGTGAGGCATGCTGTGTGCTGTGCAGAACCCTGTAGAGTGAATAAAAATTAATGATCTTCTTACATATTAATTTCTTAGCTTACCACATATTTAGATAAGTGGTGCTCTACAATTCTGGTTGATGGGATTTCAAAAAGGAGTTTGACTTGTCTGCACTGGTGTTTTTCATTCCTCCAATATTCCTGAAGCTCTTTAGTGGTCATCGAAGAGTTGGGACTTAGGGATGCACCAGAATCTAAAAATAACATATTTAGTATTTCAGATTATAACCTTTGCATTTGGAAAGAAAAGTCTTATGCATTTATTGTGAAAGGAAAGCCTAGAATTTCTGTTGCTGTAATAGCAAGACCTGAAGATTGATAAAATAAGTGATTTCACTGCTAATAAAGACAGGTCCAGATTCTTTGAGGAAAGCTATTGTGGTCTGAAATTTTGAAAGGCACCAAATCAGCTGCAGAATACAAAGTTATAAAAAAAATACTGAAAAGGAGTATTGTATGTCTAGGTTGTAACCTTGGGCATGGTCTGAGCAGGAGATATGCTTCACCATCCCAGAAGTAGCCCTAAGAAACGCTGACTCAGTCTTCTGAATCAGATGTTTCTCCAGGCTTCTTGGTTGCTAAAAGGAGGAGATAGTACAATGCAGATGCAAATTCGGACATATATTCAAACACTGACCCTATTCAAATATTGAGTTTGTGCAGTAACAGGTGAAATCTAAGAAAACATGCATATCCTAACCTTACAGGTGAAACAGATAACCAGCTCAGCCGGGAGGAAATCTCACATCCTCTTTTTCTTTTGTAGCTGAACTGATGCCACAGTTGAGCTACAAATGTGTTACATACCTCCCTCCCTTCCTCTCTCTCCCCGTCCCCAGTCACACACACGCACAGAAACATATATACATATGGATATATAAAAATGTAGCACAGCTGGTTGAAGAGTTTGCTTACAGGGGAATTTGATGTAACTTTTCAAAAGGGTGATTTCGCTGTCTTTGACATCTACTGACAATGGTTTTCATTGGGTGGCATATAGGCTAGCAAAGTGGATAAAAGAAGTAGAATATTTGTATTTCAGTGGCCGCACCAGTCCAATTTCCAATCAATAATCTCTCTCTCAATGCAGTCAGCTGAAGTCAGTCTGCGATATGTCTAGCATTCAGACAATGGAGGTGAATGACCACAAATGAATGGGAAGATAACAGTTTGATGCAGAAATAGAACTGTAAAGGCACCTCAGTAGTCCTTCAGTGGCCCCACTTCTACATGTTCTTAATCATTTGGCCATGCAGTTTCAATTATCAAGGCCTTTGGGCTTTGGCTCAATCTCTACAAAGCATATATTTCCTAAGAGAGGTGGGGTTTATGACATTTTTGCAGTCTGAAAATCTTGATGAGATTATATATATATTTTGGATTATATATAACATTTTATTTAATACCAGATGACAGCAATCTTAGGCATAGTAAAAGTTCAATGCTGTCTCTTCATAAGGCATGTGAGAAACTACTGCTTGAGATTAGCTTCAGTCTTGGTATCCTTGCTGTTACTACCAAGAAGTCCAGATTTTGTGATGTACAGAAAGTGCACTCCCAAGACAGGCCATCTGATGATCACTGTTTTGGTCCCTGGTGTGTAAATTAAATCTGGAATATATTTCACAGAATCACAGAAATCACAGAATGTTAGGGATTGGAAGGGACCTCGAAAGATCATCTAGTCCAATCCCCCTGCCGGAGCAGGATTACCTAGACCATATCACACAGGAACGCGTCCAGGCAGGTTTTGAATGTCTCCAGAGAAGGAGACTCCACAACCTCTCTGGGCAGCCTGTTCCAGTGTTCAGTCACCCTCACCGTAAAGAAGTTTTTCCTCATATTTATGTGGAACCTCCTGTGTTCCAGCTTGCACCCATTGCCCCTTGTCCTGTCAAGGGATGTCACTGAGAAGAGCCTGGCTCCATCCTCATGACACTTGCCCTTTACATATTTATAAACATTAATGAGGTCACCCCTCAGTCTCCTCTTCTCTAAGCTAAAGAGACCCAGCTCCCTCAGCCTCTCCTCATAAGGAAGATGTTCCACTCCCTTAATCATCTTCGTGGCTCTGTGCTGGACTCTCTCTAGCAGTTCCCTGTCCTTCTTGAACTGAGGGGCCCAGAACTGGACACAATACTCCAGATGCGGCCTCACCAGGGCAGAGTAGAGGGGGAGGAGAACCTCTCTCGACCTGCTGACCACACCCCTTCTAATACAGCCCAGGATGCCATTGGCCTTCTTGGCCACAAGGGCACACTGCTGGCTCATGGTCATCCTGCTGTCCACTAGGACCCCCAGGTCCCTTTCCCCCACGCTGCTCTCCAACAGGTCTGCCCCCAACTTGTACTGGTACATGGGGTTGTTCTTGCCCAGATGCAGGACTCTACACTTGCCCTTGTTATATTTCATTAAATTTCTCCCCGCCCAACTCTCCAGCCTGTCCAGGTCTCTCTGAATGGCTGCGCAGCCTTCCGGTGTGTCAGCCACTCCTCCCAGTTTTGTGTCATCAGCGAACTTGCTGACAGCGCACTCTATTCCCTCATCCAAGTCATTAATGAATATATTGAATAGTACTGGTCCCAGTACCGACCCTTGAGGGACTCCGCTAGACACAGGCCTCCAACTGGACTCTGTCCCATTGACCACCACTCTCTGGCTTCTTTCCTTCAGCCAGTTCACAATCCACCTCACTACCCGATCATCCAGACCACACTTCCTCAGTTTAGCTGCGAGGATGCTGTGGGAGACCGTGTCAAACGCTTTACTGAAATCGAGATAGACCACCGCTTTGAGGCGCAAAGGATTTAAAAGGAAAACTCTATATGTATATATATACACCAGGATGTGCATCTCTTTCACTATTGCTACGTTATTATTACAAGTTTAATCAAGGCTTATTTTCAGTGGAGTATAGCAGTGTAAATCTGGACTACTGCTGCAATAAATAAATCAAAGTTTTTTATATAAAAGATTAATGGCATAAATAGCTACATGAAAAATAAAATTATAGGATAGCATCAACCTTGCAGGTCATCTTTTTCTGGGTTTTCTTTTCTCACTTGACAAGAAATTTCAGCTTTGGGTTGATTTTGTTCTTCCTCAGGTGGACTTTTGGTAGAAAATGTAGTAATCTTGCTTACAGCTTCCAACAGTTCCGTTTCTGCTGTGCAGTGTGAGTCTTGGTCCATTGCAAGCTATCACTGAAAGATTACAAGAAATGTGACATTTCTTAGTAGCATGCCTTTAGAGGATGCAGTTTAGTAATCTCATTTATTGACTTACTCATTGTTCTCTGTGAACTTCTATGAGGGCAACTGTAGTTTCATAAAAACTAAAGTAATAAACTGAAATATCTACATAGCTACCAGTGAAGAACCATTCTATTACCATTACCACTGAAAGTGTTTGGATATCTTTTTGGCAGATTAAAATTAAACATGAAAACCGTTAAGAAGTTATGTTAAATAAGATTAGGTGGGGAACTCTATTTTTATCTATGAGAATTTTGTCATAAACTTCAGTGGGGGCAGATTTTTTCTCCTTGTACTTTGCCCTCCAGCTTGCAAGTATGAGTTCAGATGAACTAAAGACTTGGAGATAATTAGTATAACTAGCAGTCTGGCTCTCTTATACTGCTAGAATCTACTGTTCTCAAGACTCCAAAACTTGCTATCTGTTCTTAATCACAACCTGTAGGGCAGAATAGGGCAATATCTAAAATAGTATAATACTTTTGTTATATTTCAGTTTCAAGTTCTCTCCAGAAACATGTCTCTGTACTGGGAGAACAAAACAACCGAATCTGGCAATGGCTAGTGTCCTCGTTTCACCGGAATTTTGTTTCAGTTTGAGGCCAGCCATGGTGATCAGGGCCCTTAGCAGCTAAATGCAGGGCAGCTGACCCAGGCTGGCCCACAGGTGTATTCTGTATCATTAATGTCAAGCTCACTATAAAAGGGAGGGCTTGCTGGGGAGAGGGGGGGCTGGTATTGCTCTCCTCTCTTCTGGTATTCCTTTTTCCTCATTGCTGATGATTGGTATTCCTGGACAACCTGCTGCAACCCTGTAGCTAAGTATACTTTTGTGTGTTTTGTGTTAGCATTTATATTGGTTTCTTTATTTTATTAAGTCTGTTTAATTTTAACCCACGAGTCTCCCTCTTTTTCCCAATTTCCTTCCTCGGTTGGGAAAGGGACATTGAGTGATAGAAAAACTGCTATTGTTTAGCCCTGGGTGTGGGCTAAAGGAAGACAGCTAGGTGGAAGGAGAACTGAGTTTTCTAATTATTATACAGAAGCATTCTCCCTTTACTTGTCTTTTTAACTTCTATATTGTGCTTGTGGTCGATCTGTATGCATGTTCTGCTAGGACTACTATTGTATCACATACTGATAAAATGCCTAACACAATATACTGCTACTCCATAGACCAGATTGGCCATTCTGCTGCATAAATATCTCCCCAGGACAGTTTTTTTTTTTAAAAAAAACCCTACCTGTTACATCATTATGTTATACTAACAGTTGAAAAAGTTCTCAGAGCATCCAAACAACTTTGCTGTGTTCTGTCAGTTAGTATGAGAGACGTGTTGCTCACAACGCAGCCAGCAGATGAAAATCAAATAACAGAACCAACCTACTTTAAAAAAAAAAAAAGTCTCCCTGCTGTAAATGTAAAAATAACGCCCAAGTAGTGGTTGTTAAGTAATGAGAGGGTTTAGGACAGGGTTGTTACTACATATCATTTTGCCTCCACTTGCCTACCACACAGTTATGCAATGCTGGATTCAGAGGTGAGGAAACTCCTTCAGCAGACTTGCTGATTTCTGGCAAACTGCAAGGCTATAAAAAGAAAAGCAATCACTTTCCCCACTGGAAATAATGGAAGTGCAAATCCCTTTCCTCTAACAGAAAGCCTTCCTTTGCCTGCCTTGGATAAGCAAGTACATACATGTTGTCATCCTCAATAAGAGCATCATGGAAGCCCTTATTTTTGGACTAGGAGACGAAAGTTCTCACTGTTCTTCTAGTCCTCCTTAAGATCTGCTTTTTGAACATGAAAAGTAGCCACTTATTGTCTAACTGCTTAGTCTTTTGAAAATCATGACAGTTTATCCCAAGAGCATAAACTTGCAAATATTTGTTTTTAATGTAAAAATAATCTCAAATATAGTAGATTAAATGAGGAACCTGAAAATAGCCAGACAAATTTAAATGCAACTTTTTTCTTGGTTGTGAGTTGGTATAACCCTATAAGCAAAATTGTATTTATATTAAAGATATATATCTTCATATATATGTATAACTTTATATACATATTTTATGTATATATGTGTGTATGTATATAAAAATATCACTTTAAAACATGATTTACCAGAGAAACACAACACACTTGTAAATAGAAGAATGCAGAAGTGAACACTATGATATACAAGTCTTCTGCCTTGAACAGATCTGCCTTGAGAACTATCTGTACTTCATATAAACAGTTTCATTTTCACATCTAAAAAACATTGTAAGTTCTTTTAACTAAGCTACTATTTATTTTTACATATTAAAAAAAATCCAAACCAATACAAAAACCCTGCAACAAATTACACAATTTTACTTATGACAGACACTCATCCCGTTTCGTTTCAGGGAAAATGCCACTCCAACTGCTTCACTGAGTTTTAAGTAACACTAGTAACTGAAGTGCACAGAACACTCACCTGGAAACTACTGAAGAGTTTTTAGTTGTGGTGCACGTGTAGTCTGCACAAAGTCATGAAAAGCCTGCTTTGCGTTTTCAAAACACAAAAATATGTCTGTGTTTTCTTCTAACCGGCACATTCTGTGTTTTACAAAAAGGAAGGAAGAAGCCTTGATTAAATCAGACTTCCTCGTCCAATTGGCTCACTGGTTCAGCGCTGACTGATTACGCACAGAATTTCCTATCTGCCTCTGACAGCCCTTGCGCTGTCTGTGGGCGAGGCATGGCCTGTCATCAGCAGTGCAGCTCCAGCAGCAAGGGCAGGTTTGCAAACCCCAGTGTCAGGCTTACACGTGCAAACACAAAGTCTGGCAGAGGAAAGAGTTCAAGAGTAAATGCAATCACAAAATCAATGAAAAATTCTCCATGTGGATTTCTGAAACTAAAAAAACACACTTAGCAAAAAGAGAGATTAGGAAAAAAGAGCCAGATCTGTAAATGTATTTATGTGGAAAAATATGCTCCTTAGGACATCATTAAAATACAGACAACATCCAGTTCAGGAAAGAAAATGCAGATGGTACCACAATAAATAGCCTCACTCTATGTAAACTTGCACTTCTGACAGAAGTCCCAATTCTACACAGTGCTTAAACATATGGTTAATATCAAATATCTGCTTAATTAAAGTTCACAAAGGAGCATTATCATATCTGACACGACTACTAAACTTGAAATGGGCTTATGTGTGCGCCTAAAATTAATCCTGGGCTTAAATTCTTTGTTGAACTGAGGACAAAGTAAAGAAGAACGATGCATTAATCCACATGTCCTTTGGCCCAGATGTTTCCTTTTTCAGTTCACTTCACCTTGGAAATTTGCTTTAAAGCATCAGGATAGCTATTTCTGGGGTAAATAATATGAACATTATCTCTTTTTAGTAATGTTAAGTTTTCCCATTGCCAAAGCCCCCTCACTGAAAAAACAAGAAATTTTAATGCAGCACAAATGTGGGAGGCAAACATCCAAAGGACCACATGGATCCTGCCCCACACATTCCTTTAGAACAAACAATTTAAAATAATGTAAAACCAGGGCCATAAACTGGCAATGCCTCTCTTCTGCTTTATTTGCAACATAAAACAATGCCAACTTTAACTTGGACTCAGTCTAAATGTAGAAGTTTTGCCAAAATAGCTGTCAGAATGATGAAAAATCATTCCCATGCAGCTACAGCCATATTGGCAAAAGCCCTGGTGTAGATGCTGTTATATTGGCAGAGTCCTTTAGCCAGTTTAGCATGTTCCATGCGGAAAGTGATTTAACTTACACCAGAAAAGAAATCTGTGCTTGCCAATACAGCTCTAAGGTGTAGCTATACCAGCCAACCCTTTTAAGTGTAGACAAGGCATGGGTTTCTGGCTCAAGTCTCATTCCTTTAAAGTTAGATTTATGGGTTTGGTTACAATTGTGAGCAAAAACCAAGGGGGATTTCAGTGCATTTCACTCACGCTGACAGTTCACAGATGTATCTAAGCTTTGAATTCTGAATCTGTTAATTTATGTGTTGCCAAAGAGCAATGTATTATTTTGTGATGCTTAGTGCTATTGTCCTGCTCTGGATAAAGCTAGAAGAAAAGAGGAAAGTATATTTTTCAGTATATTAAGTATGATCTCTACTTTCAATTATTTCAGAATAAGTAAGTCCTAATCAAATTAACCTGGATGATTAAAGAAAAGTCAAATCAGTTATTATGAGCATGGCTGACTGATATGAAATAATTTACAAATCAAGGGTGTTCGGCAAGAATTCTACCTGCCTCAGTAGAGCCAGCTGTTACGGTCACAGCCGGTTCCTGAAAGGGTTCCTCATGTCCAGGAGCCGTGACATCCGCAGCAGGTTTAGCAGGCTGCTCCTCCTCAAGCTGCTCCTGTGAGGTCAGGCTTGGTCTGGACAGCCCCTCACCCTTCACTGGGACCCAGTGTTGTTAGTCTGGCAGCATTTTACTTTCCTAAATGTCTACTTGATTAGCACATTCAAAAAAAGTCTACAGTAGACAGTGGAGTTTGCTAGCAGAATGCATAACTAGTATCTTCCTTTTTATATTCTCAGTTCCACTTCCAACAGTCAAATACTGTGCAAAGGGTTAAGCAGTGGAAAAGGGGAATTTCCACAATGGCAGCATACCATTCTGAGAGATGGGCATAGTGCACTTACACCATTGATCTATCTGACTATTCATAAAGCTGTGGTAAATTTTAATGGAAAAGCATGTTCTGTCATAGTCAGTGATGGAAAAGGGATCCTCGTGCACTGGCTCACTTCGAGTTTGTATTCTGTGAGCACACTGACTTTGTCTAGCATATGTAAAAAGCACAGTGTTAAAATGCATCTACTGAGGGATATGAAAAAGTGCTCTGCAATAACATAGGAGCGAGGCAAGGTTAAAATCGTAACACTGCAGTGCATAAAGGTGGTTGTCATAGGAGTTAGGTCCTCCATACCGATGTAAGATGAAAGGACTCATTTTAGGAAGACTAACCTGAAAGCTTATGTCTAAAACTTGTTAACTAGCCACCAGGTGAGCTAGCGTTGCAATGCCATGTTAAGGATGCCTGTGTTGAGAGACCTTGTTTGTGCTTTTGCTGGTTAAAGAACCAGAAGGGATTGCTGCAATAGTGTAAAACATCCTGCCTTGATTTATACCCTGATTTGGGCAGCTCACATTTTCCCAGTCAGATAGATTACATAAAGCCAGACAGACACAGTATTTAAGCATAGGATACAAAGCTGGTATCAGCTTGAAAAATTGTGAGATAAACCAATGTTATGTACAAACTGTAATTTACTGCCAGATTTTATTGGCATTTTATTATAGACACAGCAAGGTCTTATTCTTGTTAAAGAACATGGCTGTAATACCCCTATTACAAAATACTCTTCAGCTTCTGTCCTAAGAAATACAGCTTCAGGCAACCTTAGAGTCTGTGCTGCTTTTCCCTCTCAGGCCCCAAACTATGTAACTAATCCTTATTTATTTTACCAACTCATTCATTAGAACTGTAGATAATGAGAAAAAAACAAGAGGAGGCAGAAACACCTAACATTTATCCAAGTCCCCTTTTATCACATAACTAATATTTAGAAAGTGCTGTAATGTTGTCTTTGATGCTTCTACAAGAACCTTTCCACTCTTTTTTAATGCAGCTGGATAAATACCTACCATTTCCATGTTTGACAAAGCAGAAAAATTCAGCTGTTCTGCATGAATAATCTGCACTTTTGGGGCGATGCTGTGATAAATCAATACCATACTCCTATACTGGCACCGCACAAAAATTGTTCCATGCTATTTATATAATGCTTAATTGAATAGTGTTGTGTCATTTGAAAGTGGAATTTGTTTACCATACTTCATTATTACAAAACATGTCTCTTAACAAGAGTGTGTTTTAAAGAAATAATTTGCTGTTTAATGGCAAATATCTTGTGCTGATGTTAGTGACAGGGTTTTCAACATGAAAGAAATGTAACAGGCCCATTTTACACTGCCAAAGCCCTGTTATCACTTTACAACTCCTTTATACTTCTAAAGGAGTATGAAGGGGCTTTAGAGTAAATAACAGTCCTGGCCTGCCTTTCATCTGTGGTCTGTCAGTGACATAGAGCTGTAACGCAAGCCCCGTGGGTCAACAGGATATTAACGTGGGTTACGTTTCACAAGCACTATTCTGTCTGTAGAATGACAGACTTTCTAAATGGTCTATGTTGGTAATTTTTCCTGCTGAAATCATAGAGGGTTAAGTACATAATTACATGGACTAGAGAAATATCTTTAAATATTTGTTTTTGAGTTATTAGGTATACCGCATGTAGTCATTCCTATCTATAATTTTGATATTTTATTCTTATAATGTGCTTGTCCCCTTTTCTTCTCAAATATAATTACGGTGTACTTTGGATAATACTTATGCTCACATTCCACATGTAATTTATTTATATCCAAAATGCAAATATAATGAAATTTGGGATAACAGGATTTATAGCAGACATGCTAACACATTTTGTAGTAGCATAGAAGGCAGCTCTCCAAACGGAGGAAAATGCAGCTGCTGTGTATAGATAGCCACCTTGAGGATGAGCAGAGCATAACTTGGGTTTACTGTGTGCCCTTCTGCAAAATGAAGCAATGTAATGCATAAATCTTAGTATCTTTTGACTACTATTTATTCTTTAAAAATTAAGTATGAGTTTAAAATGGAATTCTGCTTTTAAGAGACTAAAAAAAATTATTAGTGTGAGTTTCCTCGGGAGTTCCCAATAAACTCCTGCTCGTTTCTGACCCTCAGATTGTGTCCTTTCCATCCTGCACACACCCACACTAAGACCCTGTGTCATGCCTACCCATCTCCCTACTGACAGCCATGGTAGTGACCGCCATCCCTTCAGAAGTGGGTACTCCAGCCCGATCCTGGGCTGCATTAGATCTGCTTACTGACTCTCTCTAGATTCTGTAGATCTATAGGGAACAGCCTTTACTTCAGCTAATGTTGAACTGCACGTCACTGAATTACATAAAGATGTGTATTAAAGGAATGTTAAAGATGTTAGGAAACTAGGGAAGTGTTTATTTGTATGTCAACATTATCATAACCACCTTAGGTACATGATCATACACTAGTTTTTCAAAGATGCTTCTTTGTAGTAAGTCCATTTGTAGCAGTACAAAATTTCAGAAGTGTTTTTTAAAATTAAATTTAAAGCACCAGTTTAGAAAACTATGTGATTTAAAAAAAATCTCTAAAAATAAATGTTGTCTTCTGGAAATGCTGAATGCATGACTAGAGCCTTTAAACATAACTGTCCTGTTGGGCAACTCCTTTCTATTCTGGAGTTCATTCTCTCATTTAAGAAGAGTTCACTATATATAAAAAACACTGATGCTAAGTGGATAAAATAGAACAGCATTCAGATGACAGTCACATTCAAAAGTAGGTTGATTCAAGAGGAACTACATTTGGCTTTTATTTAATCAACTGTTCAGTAGCATTACTTACATTTCTTGAGAGCGCAAGTATTTCAAAACGGGGTACTGAAGCCACACCAAGTTTGACATTCATGAACAGTCCCTAGGTACCTCTACAGCCGAGCGCTTCATGAGGGATACTTGACAGTACCCCCCGAGTTTACTAAGCAGTTGAAAACGCTGTATACTGGGGCAGCCGCACGTTGTGTGACAGCACTGCCAGAACCGCTCGGGCCATCTTCTCGGGCAAACACGAAAGGGCAGTTCACTTCAGTTAGTAGTTTTTAACTTGGGAGAGGTCTGTGGCTGCTGCCAGGTCCCGAGAAACCTCATTTATTCCGTCTCCACGTGTTGCTTTTTCAGGGCTGCCGCCTCTCCGGGCACCCGAGCGCGCCGGCACCTGCCGGTCTGCAGGCCCCGAGCTGTCAGCCGCGCTGCGCAACCCGAAGCGAGACACGGTCCCGGTTCGCCCGACGTGAGTGCTAAACCGCTACTGAACTCCCCGCCCCCCCCGGGCATGCAGGCCCGAGGCCGCGCTCCGCCGCGAGCCAGCAGGCACGACTGACGCCCGCCCAGGCCGCGGCGCTGGACGCACGCGTGCGGGCTTTGCAGAGAGCGCTGGAGGGAACCGGCCCGGCCCTCGGGCAGCCGAGCCCCCGGCAGCACCGGGCCCTGAGGCGCGGGACACGCACGCGCCATCAAATCAGCCCCGCCCTAGCTCCCGACGTCCCGCCTTCACGCTGTGGACGGCCAATCAGCGCCCTCAAGGGGAGAGTTCCGCCAGGCGCCTCTTTCTGACCCCCCCGACCCCTCCCCTGCGGTTCATACAATCTTGATGGAGTGGAAACCCCCGCAACACCTCGTCACCTGGCGGCGCTCTTCGCCAATAGCGCTAGGAAGCGGTGGCCCCGGCGCGCTGTGATTGGCTGTGAGAGCGGCCGGGGGGCGAGAGGGCGGGCCCGCCGGGGCAGCAGGGGGCGTTTCGCCGACCGGAGCGTCGGGCTGCTGTGACGACGATGGGGGAGCGGGGAGCGGGCCGGGCCGCTGCGCCGGGCGCCGCGGGGCTGTGAGCCGGCGCCGGGAAAGTCCCGCGGGCGGGTGGGGCGCCGAGGCCCGGGATGAGGAGGTGAGCGAGCGAGCGAGCGAGGGGCCGCGGGGGCCGGGCGCTGCCGTGGGACGTTGGCCGGCGCCGTGAGGTAGGGGCGAGGCGGCGGCGCGGCGCGGCCCGGCCCCGCCGCCCCAAGCCGCTCTCCCTGGCCGTTTCCATGGCCGCCGGCCCCGCGCGGGAGGCGCGGCGATCGCTGCGGGCCAGGCCGGCCCTGGGGCGGTGGGGCTGGGCCGCGGTGGCCGCCCGGCGGCCGGGCGAAGCCAGGCCCAGCGGCGGGGCCGGGCCGGGCTGGCTCGGGGGTGGCGGTATCTCCCGTCAGGGCTATGCGGGGGCGCCGAGCTTGGGCCCTGCTGTGTGTTAAGCCCTAGGCAGCCACTTGCTCCGACTTAAAAAGTGTTTCGGGGCTTTCCTTCCCTGTCCTGCTCGTAACCGCCCAGAGAGATAAGAGAAAAGTCTCAAAATTGGGGGGAAATAATTATTCTCAAAAACTTCGCCTTGTATCGAGCCTTGTGACTTGCAAGTACGTTATATGTTGCATCTCAGCCTTGCTAGGTGATAAGCAGATACATCACTTTTGCTATTAAACGCTCCGTTACTTAACAAAGTTAAATTACGATTTAGTTTTCGTTTCAAAATCTGAACATATGCATTTCATTTTATTGAGAGGACTTGCATATCATATTGACAGAAGGGCTGTCTGCAGAACAGTGATGATGGCATATTGGTTTATACTTGCCAAATCTAGCAACGCAGGAGTATTCTGATAGTTGATGATGACTTTTGTTCTTCCTCTAAGAAGATATTTGTATCAAATTTATAACACCTAACAAAATTCAGTGGCTTTTTTAGCTGCATTTTCTTTTAGAAATCATGTTATCAGTATGAACTTCTTTGTATTGGACAATATTTCAACTGATATTTTGAAGAAACAATTTCTAGTTTTTCTACTCGTAGCTTGTATTGTAGTCATGTAATTCTGTGTACGTTGAGCTGCAACTAAATTGGCTTGCTGCTAGTTTTAACCTTCCCCTGAAGATGATTTTTGGACTGTTGAAGAACATAACTTTGCATCTCAGCTGTTTAAAACTTGTTATTTAAACTGAAAGTTCTATTAGAAACTGTAAAATTTATTTTTGCCCCTTCATTTTATACTCTTAATCAGAGCTACAGACTTGTGTGTTCATGCTGAAACCTGATAGCTGATTCAGACATCTCTGTGTAGTTCATCTAAGGCTACTGCAGGGTAGAAACGAAGTTCTCATATTTCAGAGCAAACTGTTTTTATGATGAGATGTCTCTGTAGTGACAACAGTGATTCAAGATGGGGAAAAAAGGAAGTTAGGGAAGCTTTGAAGTTAGGTAGCTTGTTATGGTCTACCTCTGATTTTTTTTTTTTTTTTTTTTTTTTTGTGAAGTATGTAATGTTCCAGTTATAACCGTTTTACCTGTTGCTTCCCAATATTCTTTGAGTGTGAAAATAATTCAGGTAATAGGTGGAGTAGAAGAACATAATTGAACAGGCTCTGACATTTAAATGTCTGTGGTGATGGTCAAGTACGCTCTGGTATGCACAAAGTTTTATGGTTGCTGGTATGTTGTGCAGTGTAATGAGGACTTGTTGCTGAGCATAATTTGTTTGGTTCCCAAGTTAATTCATACTGAGGTCTCACAGTTTATTCTGTTCTTAATCTCATACGTGTGTGCTGTTTGTTCAGCAGGTGTACTTTACTCACAGAATAATCAATTCAATAGAAAATGACTGTAAAAAAAATCTGAAAATCAGTGGTTTATGTACATATATTTCTGATATATTGTCAGAACTTAACATCCTTTTTAGCAAGCTTTTCTGTGCTGTTAAAATACTAATTTATTATTTTTATTGTTCTAAAAGAAGAGGATTTGGTCTTTAGAGCTGTATATTTTCTTTGGCAGGGGACAGTGGTGGTAGATAAGTTTATAAAGGAAGGCATTTTATATAGTGACAATGAACTTTTTCTTAATGGAAAACCCTTTGGCACTGTATTCAGTGGCTTAACGTCTCTGTGGATGACTAGAACCTTGAAAGACTAACCATTTTACATATTTATCATTATGTAATATAAATGCAGCTGTTAATGTGTTTTCACACTGAATTCTTTACTACTAAACATGTGAAGATTATGTAATATTGCAGCAATGGACCTGCAAGCAGGGTATACTTATTAAAAGATATGATAAATAATATTTTAAATAAAAATTTAAAATTCCTTTTAAGCTCTTGAACAGAATTCTCTGTTAATATAGTGTTTCCATACATACTTACTAAAACTAAAATTAATTATTTCTTAAAATGAAATAGGAAAGGTCATGATCCCTGTAATGTCAGAGATACTTGTTTGCGGTATATTTGGGGTTGATTAACTCCGGAACTGCTCGCAAAAAGGAAAGTTAAGTAAGTGCATCAGCCTTTGAAAGCTGAGAACATAAAATGGAACTATGAAGAACAAGACTGTACCTATCTTTTTCCAGTGTCTGGAAAAAGTAAGGGGAAGGAACTAGGCAGAACCGGATGGAACTATATTTTAATATCTGAGTAGACTTACGGAAACTATGTCATTTAATCACGTTTTCTTGGGGGGGGAAGATACTGTAGTATTCTTCATCAGTTCCTGTATGAAACATTACTATTTCAATCCGATATGGATACCAGACTCTTTTGTTAATCATCAACAAATATTAAAGCCCATTTATGTGTATCAAATAAAAATGATGAAAAATATTTTTAAACTTGAAAACAGATTGACAGTCTATGAGACGTTATCTCAGTGAGGTCTGAAACTGTCCAGATTCTGTCCCTCAGATGTTAATTACTTTGCAGATGGAAACAATTTAAAACCACATAATTCCTGTGAGCTGCTGCAGCAGCAGTGTCAAAGCGTGATGATGACATTGACGCCCACGTGTAACATCTGTGGAGACGAGAAGCATGCTCTGTTCAGTTTGACTGGCTGTACGGTGCAAGAGCCTCACCAGGAGGCTCAGCAGGTCAGCACAGAAATGTGTGAATTCCTAGTGACTGAAAGATACTACTTTGCATAAATTTCAGGTCCTCTGTGGCTGTTACTACTTTTCTTTGGGGGAAAGAGTTTTGTTAAATACTCTTTTTGTTTAAAAACAGATGATGAAAATAATTACAGTACTACTGGATTCCATTGCTTTCTGATAGCTTCTGAAGCTGGGATCACACTGAGTAGGAGAAATAGCAATAGATGTTGTGATTTGAATGCCATCAGAGAAAAGATCTGGAGGAACAGGGTAGCAAGAGGAGGCACGTGGACAAAGCATTTGCTTTTTATTTACTGAAGTTAAATCCATAAATAGTCATTGAGATTCTCCTTTAACTGAATGCAGACTCTGGCATCACAGATTACTAACAGGAAAATTTACATGACGATATATTCTTAACTTGTACGCTACCCTTTTCTGTCATCTTTAGAAGAACAAATCCTGCTAAGGTACTGCGGATCTTGCTTCATGTATCCAGTATGATTCAAATGTAGACATACATATGTGTGTGTGTATTTTATTTTTGTATCTGCTACCATGTGCAATGAAGTATTTTCATATTGTTCTTGTTTAGTTTATTGATTGTGAACTATAATTCTTAGATGATGTTCAACTAAGGTGTTTTCTTCCAGGGTATTTTAATAACTGAAAGTGATATAGTTCCTACTTTGTTGAAGTGAATTATCTTTCAAAAATGATGAAAAGAAAAGCCTCCAGGTTTTTCTTCAGAATTGCCTGTTGCATTGCTGGTGTAATTTGTTTTTCATACATTGTTTATTGCTTACTGGAACTGTCCACTTCTATTATTTAAAGAAATATCTGTTACAAATTACTGAAGTTTCTATTTTCTGTTGTGCTATTACATTGACACAATTTTCCACTTCACTAATCAAAATGGTATGCGGGATGACAGAGGCAGTACACTTTGTCAGAAATATGTAGTCACTAAGCACGGGAGAAGATCTTCATAGTGGAAAGCTTCCGTAAAATATAGTTTGTAAACTTGAGCAGGATATTTATCCCTGTTCATCTGAAACTAAGATTTCTTTTTCCTCTCACTTATGTGCGTTTTCTGCATTTCATTACACTTTTTCCATAGCCCCTTGCTTCGAGGAACTAGAGAAGGAAAGGAAATACACAGCACTAACAAGTAGAAATGGGTATGTCTGTGATCAGCAGTACTATGGCTGTTCAGAGACTATGTTCACTGTCTCAGATTTTGCTGAATTATTTTTACTCTGTAGGAGGCATGGGGCTGTGGGGTTGGTCACAGATTTAAATGATTTTCTGTTGTTTTACTTAAGACTAGCTGTAGTTCCCCAATTTCATGTTGCCTTTTTTCTTTTTTTTTCTTTTTTTTTTTTTTTTTTTATTATAGGCTTTCTGCTCTGGATTTGGTTCTTTGAAAAATGAATATTGCATTGTTTTGCAAAGGTTGGACCCTCCAGTAGAATTTTTCAAGATCAGTATACATAAATCCACAGCTTATTTTTCTTGAAGGCTTCTGTGCCGCTTGTAAAGTTTTAATCACAATGAATTCGGGCTTATGGAGTCAAGAAAAAGCAAGTTCATCGTATTGGGAAGAGCGGATCTTTTACTTGCTTCTCCAAGAATGCAGTGTCATAGACAAGCAGACTCAAAAGCTCTTGAAAGTGCCCAAAGGTAGCATTGGGCAGTTTTTTCAAGACCGTTCTTCTGTGGGACACTCCAGAAATATTCCTTGTAAAGGCAAGAAACTGCAGATTGGATTAAAGATTCTGGAACAACCTCATGCAGTCCTGTTCGTGGATGAGAAGGATGTTATAGAAATAAATGAAAAACTAGCTGAGTTGCTTTTGGCCATTACTAACTGTGAGGAAAGATACAGCCTGTTCAAAAGCAAAAGCAGGTTAACTAAAGGCATCCAAATAGATATTGGCTCGCCTGTTAGAGTACAGCTGAGATCAGGCGATGATAAATTTCCTGGAGTAGTTCGCTTCAGAGGACCCTTATTGCAAGAAAGGTCCTTAACAGGGATATACTTTGGAGTGGAGTTGCTGGTAAGTTTCTTGCTAAGGGGGAGCATCATATATATTTTATAAGATGAGCTAAAATCTTTTATTTAAAGAAGCTGTTGTAGTAAATTCTTTTTCTAAAAGCATTGTTAGCCCTAAAAATGCTGTAACCTTCAGTCTTTTCTTAAGTATTGTTACTAAATACCTGGGAACACAAATTATCACATCAGCCTGGTATTCTACGTGTTAAGTGAAGCTTGATGAGGTGCATGGGCTGGCAAAAAGACTTGAACATACTCTGACTCTTCCAACCTAGAAAAAATTTGCTTACTTACGTCCCCATTGTGGCAAATATTTGACTCTTAGATTTCTGTGGAGTACTTTGTTTTTCTATGCACATGGCAGGATACAGTCCATAAATGCAGGCTTGGATTTTAGGGTTGCAGGTTTTGTGGAGCCCTAAAAGTCAAATGGCAACTAGTTAAGATAGAGAGTGTTGCCGTTGTGTGCTCCTAGTGAGATATTTCTGCAAAATTAATGTCGACCATAAACTTTTGAAGGATTAGATTCACAAGAGTGCCACTCTTGCATTAGAAGTATATTTTTCAAAGTCCTTTTTAAACTTTTCATAGAATCATAGAATGGTTTGGGTTGGAAGGGACCTTAAAGATCATCTAGTTCCCACTCCCCTGCCACAGGCAGGGACACCTTCCACTAGACCAGGTTGCTCAAAGCCTCATCCAGCCTGGCCTTAAACACTGCCAGGGAGGGGGCAGCCACAGCTTCTCTGGGCAACCTGTGCCAGTGTCTCACCATCCTCACAGTAAAGAATTTCTTTCTAATACCTAATCTAAATCTACCCTCTTTCAGTTTAAAACCATTCCCCCTCGTCCTGTCACTACTTGTCCTTGTGAAAAGCCCCTCCCGCTTTCCTGTAGGCCCCCTTCAGATACTGGAAGGCTGCTATGAGGTCTCCCCAGAGCCTTCTCTTCTCCAGGCTGAAGAGCCCCAACTCTCTCAACCTGTCTTCATAGGAGAGGTGCTCCAGCCCTCTTAATTTTCCCAAATTCTTTGCAATTCCCACTAAGAACCTCGGGGAATATCAGGCCCAAGTGCTTCTGAAAATCAGCTTGCTCTATTTGGCATCTAAGCGGAATTTTTTAATGCTTAGCATTATGTCTAGTATGAAGTAGTCTTGTCTTGATCTGGCAGAAATTTGATGATAGAAGCAAGATTTGCACCTGAAGAAAACATGCTTCTCTGAGTAAAAAGGGTTCTGCCTGCAGCTACTCTCTAATCTAATGACACTTTACTGTTTATTCCCCTAAGGTAGACAGTGTGTATATTTGCCACAAATTCTGGCAATAGAAGTCTCCCAGTATAATGGTAGTTCGTCAGGCAAATTCTTAGTGCAATTTCTCCTAAACACTGGATTATGTTACTGCTTTTGTAGTAGTCTGCTTTTGCACAAAATACACTGCTTTTTTTTTTTTCTCTCCCCCCCTTCTTCCTTTTCCAACACTTAGGAAGAAGGTCGCGGTCAGGGCTTTACTGATGGACAGTACCAAGGCAAGCAGCTTTTCAGATGTGATGAGGATTGTGGGGTTTTTGTTGCTTTGGACAAACTGGAGCTGGTGGAAGATGATGACAATGAACTGGAAAGTGACTATGCAGCTCCAGTTGACGCAATGCAGGTAGAACTTCCTCCTCTGGAGATCAACTCCAGGGTTTCTCTGAAGATAGGAGAGAGTATAGAGTATGGGACAGTTATATTCTGTGATGTCTTACCAGGAAACGAAAGTTTAGGATACGTTGTTGGAGTGGACATGGTAAGAAAATAATCTGACTTTAATAACTTTTGCATGTGTGTTAGCTAGTAAATTACATGCAATATAGAAGAAGAAACGTTATCCACAAGCTACTTCAGCGGAGGCTGACCTAAAATGGAAATAAACACTTGTGTTCAAAGATGCCCTTGGTGGTAATTGTTTTTTGGCACCGGGTAAATGGTATCCTATTTGATGCTAAACAGTTCAGGAGAAATACTCTGTTTACTCTGAGGAGCCTCCACTGAGCTACTTGCAATGTTCGATGTCAGTCTTGAAGTAATAGAGTTGAGTGTTTGTCTTGTGAGACTGGCTTTGTTCTGCCTCGTAAAAAAGTAGGCTGGATGCCTTTTTCATTATTAGCTATTTTTAAAAGCTTTTTTTTTAATGTAACTTTAGTTTGTTTGACTTTGTTCTACCTTAAAAATACTGAGTTTTAAGTACAAAAGTTGATCTTTCAAGAAAATGTGAAGCTTCTCAGTAAAAATGATTTCTAGCAACTTGTATTTTTTAAAATTAACAGCTTTCAAATTTTTGGTAGTTAAAGGGTGTTTTGTTTTTGTAGGTCAGGTGCTTCCATTTTCTTGATTGCAGTAGCTTTTGCCTAGCAATGCACTAGAATTGTTCTAACTTGTTTATAAAGAATGGATTTTAGTAGCGGAATGTTTGTTATAATAGGAAATATTTCTCAAAAGAACAGTTTTTAAGTTTGCATTTGTTTTTAAAGACTGTAACATTTGACTGTTCTAAATACAGTTTGTTACAGGAAAAAGTAGATGTTATCAAACCTTTCATATTCCTACTTTTTACGTTCCTAAAGACATATGTGTGTATTCTGTATGATGTAAATCTTCTCTTGGGATACATGTAACATGTTTTTCTATTTTTAGGATAATCCGATTGGAAACTGGGATGGAAGATACAATGGAATACAGCTGTGCAGTTTTGCAAGTGTTGAAAGTACACTTCTTTTGCATATCAATGATGTTATTCCAGGTACGCTCTGCTTTCTTAACCAGAAGGCAGACTTTGATAACATCTCAGCCTAGGCACAGTTATATGATTTAAACAATACTACAGAATTAATATCCTAAACTCACTTGAATTAGTTTATCCTTCTGTGTTATACTTCTCTTCAGCGTCCCTTTGGTTACAGTCTCACTAGTAGGAAAGGTTTAATATTGAACAAAACTAATGTCAAATTGTATAGTATTTACAATACTATACAGTTGTATAGTATTCATGAATATGTGAGTGTCTGTAGTGGGAATCTTTTTATTGAATGTTGTTCAGTTTACTCCAGGAGTTTAAATATCTTGGATCAGAAAGCTGTTCTTTCTGTGCTTGAAGTGTATTGACAGTATTATTTATACATTCTGTGAGTAAATACTTGAAAATTCATAGCAAGACTGTGGAAAACTTCGCTATCTCCAGTAATCCACTGAATAGTGTTAACTTGTAACCACTACAGTCCCATGATTCCTTTTCTGAAGAAAGAAAAGTTTCATGTAAAACTTTTGTTTGTGCTTTATCTGAAGAGCGGTACTAATGAGCAAGCAGTCTTGTACAGCCTGTAGTCTGTAACCATTGGCCTCTGCCTTCAGGCTAACTTTTCTTATGTTTACTTCCTACTTGTTGGTTTAGTTGACATGCCTGTTTTTGCATTAATTCTTCTCTCTTCTCTGGAGAATTTGTGGGGACTTCTCAGTTTTTGGGAAAAGAGCATTTGTTGTAGATGTGTTGGTAGAAAACAAAGTTTAGAATTTCATGCATCTGTTTCTCGCGATGGAAGCATGCATATACGTTGAAGAACGTGAAGTCAATCTATTTGATGTGTTCAATAAATAATTATAGACTTCAGGGTAAAATAATTGCTGATGTGATAGAAGCAAATGCTATATACATAAAATGTTGGTTATGTGCAAACAAGGTTTTGCTCCACTCAGTTTTAAAACTTACAGTGCTAGACCTTGGTTCAGTTACATTTCAAGTTGAACTTCTCTGTGACATAGTAAAAGTGTGGAAAAGGGAAGCTAATACTCTTTTCATACACTACATCTTAGAGACTGTGTCACAGGACAGGAGACCTCCCAAACTTGCCTATACCTCGAGAGGTGGTGGTGACAAAAGCTTGTTCAATCATAGTAAGCCAAAGGCTACAGGTACGTATGGGAAGTGACTTTCTTTACCTATGTAAGTTTATGAGTTTCTGTTGCTTGGGGAAAAGTGTTGCCTTGTATTTTCTATCACTTCATTTATTATTTCAGTTACATATCAAGTTAAATTTCTCTGGAGTATTAGTATGAATTTATTTAATCATAATAAGGATGGTAGACAGTTTAAGTTAAAACTACTCAAAATACCTTCCCTTTCATGAAAAACAGTTTGAGGTTTAGCAAAAATTCAAGACCATATTACCTAGTTGTCTAGTATAACTAGTCAGGGCTACATTCTGTTTTTCTGAAAGTGTGGTGTGTGATTGTTTTTTTTTTAGTTTTTTAGTAAATGTAGTTTGCTGTTGTCTTCCTTATGCAGGACTAGAAACTTCCAAATTTTTAGCCCAGGAGCAGATCTGCTTAATAGCGAATGTGCTAATTTTGCTGTGATTGAAAACCAAAATTGAATTCCCAAAATGCAAACTTCTTTTGACTCTGGTTTTGGCCAGCTCTGAAAATCCTTCTAGGGAAAAAAAAAATAAAACCTGGAAGGGAAATAATTTATTTTTTTTTTTTTTAAAGGCAGAAATCAAAATTCAGTGTCTTTTGAGTTTACAAGTGGCTATTGTGGGTTGTAGAATACTAATGACAGTATATTCTGTAAGCTTTCAGTCTGCCTGGCATTGGATGCTGGCAGAGGTGGTCTTCACTGAAGTAACTGGGGTTGTATGTTGGCATAAGTTATAGCTGTGTGGAATTGGATCAGTAATTTATTTGCCTACTCTGAAATTTTTTTGCTTTAGAAACAAAAAATACCTGCTGTACTCTATATCTCAAATACTTTCTTATATCCATAATTTATAGCAATGAAAAATTTGCTCTTGAGGGGTATTTTCTGCCTTTTCAGGTTGGTGAGTTGAAATTTCAGCTTGGAGGGTTAAGTTGGTTTGGGATAAACTGCTGCCTTGTTGCAAGTTTAGAACTGTATTAGGTTTGATGGGAGAGTTTGCTGCTTTGTGGAAAGGCAGTTATGTCTTCTTGAAAGTATAGTAACAAATCTATTCTCTGAAATAAGAGTGTAGCTAACCTTTTGTAAATAGAGATAAATCTCTTCAGTAAAACGTGTTGTTTTCCAGGATCTACCTCTGAACCTGGAAATAGAAACAGATCTGAAGTCTTCTACACATTAAACGGCTCATCAGTTGACTCTCAGCCTCAAACGAAAACAAAACCCCCATGGTATATTGATGAAGGTAAAGAGATGTAGGCATACACTTTATTTAAAAAACAAAACAAAACTAGAGTGTATTGATGTTCTTCAAATAAAACAAGTATGAGTTTAAATTTAAAACAGTTGGAATATGTTGTCTTAGTGGATGACATACTATATCATAAAAAGCATCTTAGATTACCCCCATGAAAATACACTCTGTATTAATTGACAGACCTGTTGTTTTATCCTGCGTGTAGGAGATTCCATTCTTGGCAACGTATACGCAGCTCTGTGGGAATGCATATGTCTTGCAGGCAAAATAAAAACTGAGGCTTGGAAGGAAGATACGAAGATATTCCTTGTAGCCAAGTATATAGAGTAATTTTATTTTGCCTGTCTTCTTGTAGCTAATGTTACAGATCTGCTGGAGGGTAGGAAGGCCCTACAGAGGGATCTGGACAGGTTAGATAGATGGGCCGAGACCAACGGCATGAGGTTCAACAAGAACAAGTGCCGGGTCTTACACTTCGGCCACAACAACCCCATGCAGCGCTACAGGCTGGGGGAAGAGTGGTTAGAAAGCGGCCCGGCGGAAAGAGACCTGGGGGTGCTGATCGACAGCCGGCTAAACATGAGCCAGCAGAGTGCCCAGGTGGCCCAGAAGGCCAATGGCATCCTGGCCTCTGTTAGGAATAGTGTAGCCAGCCGGTCTAGGGAAGTGATCGTCCCTCTGTACTCAGCACTGGCGAGGCCGCACCTTGAATCCTGTGTCCAGTTCTGGGCCCCGCACTTCAGGAAAGGCATTGAGGTGTTGGAGCGAGTCCAGAGGAGGGCAACCAAGCTGGTGAAGGGTCTGGAGGGTCTGACCTACGAGGAACGGCCGAGGGAGCTGGGGTTGTTTAGCCTGGAGAAGAGAAGGCTCAGAGGTGACCTTATTGCAGTCTACAACTACCTGAAGGGAGGTTGTAGTGAAGTGGGAGTCGGCCTCTTCTCCTGAGCAACTAGCGATAGGACACAGCCTCAAGCTTCGCCAGGGGAGGTTCAGGTTGGACATTAGGAAGCATTTCTTCTCAGCAAGGGTCATTAGACATTGAAGGGACTGCCCAGGGAGGTGGTGGAGTCACCATCTCTGGATGTGTTTAAGAAAAGACTGGACGTGGCACTTAGTGCCATGGTCTAGTTGACATGGTGGTGTCAGGGCAATGGTTGGACTCAATGATCCCAGAGGTCTCTTCCAACCTGGTTGATTCTGTGATACTGTGATCTAAGGGAACTGTAATATTCTGCCATGCCAGCTAATTAGTCTGGGAGGGATAAATCTGACTAAGCATACATGTGTTTTCAGTATATTTTAGTTATTTCTGTAAAATCTCTCTCTGAATTCTTACAAGTATGGGTGCACATACCCAAAGGGTCAGTATATCTTGATTTGCTTCCAGATCTAATTTTTTTTTTTTCCTGGTCATCTTTTCTGAACTGTGGCTGGCTGGCTGGCTTAGTGACTGAAGGGGTAAATGCTAAACTAATAATGTTAATTTACAAGGGAAACCTATAGCAGTAGTAGCCCCTGAATTCTGTGAACCGTAAAAGAAAATGGCTTAAAATTGTTCTTGCTTGCATAACAAATGTTGTTCCAAGAGCTTGGAACTCTGTTTAAAAATTAGTTTATTATAATATTTAAAATAAACAAGGTAAATATCCCATCTAGAAATGACTATGGAAGTAAAGAATTAAATATTTTTTTTAAAAAAATTTGGACATTAACTTCAGTCAATAAAACAGTGTGGGGAGAAGAGGTGATGAAGAAGAGGCTTTTGCTCTGTGAATACAAATTGTGTATTGGAGACCATGTAGAGAGATGAGAGAAGATACAGAACACTTGTGCTATTGCATCTAATTGTGATCTCATTTATCAAGCACTGCATTAGTCATGACTTATTTAAATCCTTTATTCTTTATAGACACTGATAGATTCCTGGTGTTGGAACTAAAGTATATTGTGATAGACCCAGGGGAGTAAACGCTTTTCCATTTGCAAATCATGGCTGCAAGCAATTAGTCATCTCTGTATAAGCCGTGAACCAAATCCTTTCCTCAATCACACTGCCCAATGGGTTCTTACTAGTTTTGCCTATTACAGTCATAATCCTTGGGGCTGATAACTTGTATTCAAATAAAAATTCCAATGTGGGGGTAAAAAAAATGCCAGCTTTTCAATCTAAACCTCCCTGTAGTTTCTGGCTAGCATCTCCTTTCTCTGTGCTGTTTGTTTCCATCAGTTGTGGTAAAAGTGGTAGGGCTACAGCAGCATCTCCTCAGCCAGTTCTGTCTCTCCAGTGTTGCCAAGTGACAAACATCTTCCTACATGTCCCCCAGCTGTTAGTACTTCCATACAGAGGATGCCTATTAAATCAGATGTGGTTGCAGATACACGTCATTGGTTTGATAGCTAAGTCTGTCCTTTTGTAAGATGGTGGGGAAAAAAACCACCCAGCATTTACTAACATCTTGGTTTTGATTTTAACAGTTGCTGAAGACCCTGCGAAATCACTTACTGATTCATCTCCTGGATTTGGGCATTCTTCACCACCACTGCAGCCACCTTCAACAAACTCTGTGTCTACAGAAAACAGATTTCACTCCCTCCCTTTTAGCTTGACAAAAACGTCAAGTACTAATGGTACTATTGGACATAGTCCTCTCTCTTTATCTGTGCAATCAGTCATTGGTGATGTAAATACTATGGCTAACCAGGAGAGTCCATCAACAGCAGGCCCAGTCGGGAACTCACATGGTCTTGAAGCAGGTTCCTTGGCTGAAGTTAAAGAAAATCCTCCTTTCTATGGAGTAATTCGGTGGATCGGCCAGCCCCCTGGAGTAAATGAAGTATTAGCTGGACTGGAACTGGTAAATACAAATTGTTCATATTCATATTAATTACATGTTACTAGTTTTGTTTCTGAGAGTTGGTACCTGTATGCTTTGCAAAAGTGTAGTCGGTCTGGAGGTATTTGTCCAAACAGGTTGCCATCTGATCTCCTTATAACATAACTAAATTCTTAGATGAGCTCTGGCTTTTGTGGCTGCCCTAGACCTTACTCTGTTAATAGGCTGTGAGATGTCTTTGTGTCACAGTGGGTAATTGAATTTGTAGGACTGGTCACTTATTTATTTTAAAGGAGTGCCCTTTGCTTACGTTATGGAGATTTTAATTGAAAAAAGCTGACTGTGTTTAAAGGTTCTTTGAAATGCAGATTTATGTAAAATGCTCTGGCTGTAAGAGTCTTTATTGAATATCAATTTTTTGTTTGTTTTTTGCATACCAGCAAACAGGCAGTGTCAGAGTTACGGCTGTCAGAGCCATAACACTGGTTTTGATAATCGATGGCAGTGATATTATTTATTTGACAGCCACGTGCTTTATGTGTTCCTGTGGGCCCTTTGTAAATTCACAGTTGCTGCAAATGTGAATTGCAGTTATGTACTGACATTTACTCTGTGGCAGCTGCTGCCAAGGTTGTGGTTGGCTATCGGTTAAATTAATGTGTATGCAATTAGGAAGGGGTTTTTTATTCTGGGATAATGTTCAATAAAATTTCAGATAAAGCAGTGTACAATTATGTGAAACAACAAACATCTTTAGCAAAGTACGTGAGAATGTGACTGGAATTTCAGCTGTTACAAAAAAACCTTGTGGGTTTTCTGGGTGAAGCTCACCTATAGTTTGCCACAGGCGTTCTGAGACCGCATCTTAGGATGCCTTGTGTTAAACTGGGGTCTTGGACTTGTCTGTTTAATTTCTGCATTAAAACCTAGCAATTGTTAGTAAGCAGACAGTAGACCTTAAATCATGTTATCAAAGACGAGTAATGGTAACTTGTTATTTTTCATACCTAGTTTGTGTTGTCTTTCCTTGATGTACATTTTGTGTGTGCTGAAGCAGGTATTTTTCTTGTGCAGGCCACAGACATGCTGCAAGTGTTCACACTATCCAATGCTCAGTGATTTTAGTTGTTTTACATGGTGCTCAGAAGCGCACGTGTGCTCTTTCTAACTACAGAAGGAATCTGGAGTGACTAGCTAGCTTAGTTAAGTTCCTAATGTTGACTAGGTTTAATTCTCACTCTCCTCTCCCACCTCTCCCAAGCTGCTTCTGATGGAATTTTTGTTTTCTTTCGGATGGAGGGAAAGTTTAAGCATGAAGAAAAAAAGTGCAACTTAATTTCCTCAATAAATCCAGTTAAAGAACACCTCAGCTGAAGCTTTGTATACTAAAACGCAGGAATACTGTATACCAAGCTTCAGAGTACCTGAAGGGTGACTTGTGGGTAGAGAGTTTATCAAATGTCTTACTGCAGAATTCTAGAAATAAGAAAAATAGTGAATTCTCACTTGACTTTTCAGGAAGATGAATGTGCAGGTTGTACGGACGGAACATTTAAAGGAACTCGGTACTTCACTTGTGCTCCAAAGAAAGCTCTTTTTGTTAAACTCAAAAGCTGCAGGCCAGATTCCAGGTTTGCCTCACTACAGCCCGTTTCCAACCAGATTGAACGCTGCAACTCTCTAGGTACTGAGCTTCTGCTTATTACTTATCAGCTGGGAACTGACCTGGGTTTTGGCTTCATTTATTCCTGCAATATATTATTTATATTGAACGCTAATCTGTACAATTATTACTAAAATGAGATTAATGACTAGAAGATCAGTCTGTACGGAACATAATGCTTCTATGGATTACCTTTTTATGCTTTAAAGCAAGAAAATGTTCATATATTTAAAGAAATTTTATAAAATTAAGGGATTTTTTTGTTATGCTGGACATTTTTTTTACTTTAGAAGTTGTAAAGCAATCTTGCTGAAAATGGTGTTTGCAACTCCAGCAATATGTGATTGCATTATCAGAAATGAAGACAGTTATTTTTCTATAATGTCAAATTATTTTTTTTCTAAATATTAACATAGAAAATCATATATTTTTATGGTGGAAGTTAGTGGTGAAAAACTCAATTTTTTTTTTCTAACTTAAAATATTTTAGATTTCTTGGGTCATGTTGTATTGTCTGGGACAACAGCAAAGAAAAAATGTGTCTGATACTTGTAAGATAGCGTGAACAGGGCATTTATAATGAGAACTTCATTCCTACTGGATAAAAATTAATTCAGTGCTGCAGGCTTTCTGAAGCACTCTAGCACTCTAATGTGCATTGGCAGTAGAATGTAAGGCCTTGTTCACTCTCTGGAAGACAGTTGAGTTTCAGCTATAATAAAATGCTATTCTAGTCCAGAGAAGGAATGCTTACACTAAAGCAGCAACTTAGCTATAACAAATTAATAGGAAAAATCGCAAGGGGGATAACATTTGAGGCTTTAAAGTGTCTTTTGAAAAAAAAAATTTCAGCCTTTGGAGGTTACTTAAGTGAAGTGGTAGAAGAAAACACTCCTCCAAAAATGGAAAAAGAAGGTTTAGAGACAATGATTGGAAAGAAGAAAGGTATCCAGGGTCATTACAACTCCTGTTACTTAGACTCCACCTTATTCTGGTAAGTTCATAATTTGTATAGTGGCATCCCATGCTAGAAACGCAGAACACGTGATCGTTGTTGTAATGACTGTCTGTCTGTGTTACTGTGCAGCTTACAAAGTCACGCACTGCAGTCTTTGACACATTACTATGCTCTTTCAATTTGAACAAGTTCTGCAGTATTTGCTGCACAACGTGAAGGGCTAATCCTGTCCCAATTGTACTGGCCCTTATGTGTCAATACTCTTTTGGACTGTAAATGGTTGAAGGATGAAAGAGTACACAGGCCTGGGGGTGGAGGGAGGGAAATCTCTCTTATAACTTATTTGCAGAATCCAGCCTTCGCAACTGGTTTTGTACTGTGCTGCAGAAAGATACTGGGTTAGAGTGGACTTCCACTATTTAGTACAACTGTCTTGTCCTCTGTCCATAATTATCTCTTTTTGAGTTTATTCAGTTCTTTAATTCTTTCTGTGGCTTTGCTTGGTTTGTCTTATGTTGCTCAGGCATCTGAATGGTTGTATCTTCCAGAATCAAAACAACCTTCCTTTTCTTTTTTTTTCTGTAGCCTGTTTTCTTTTAGCTCTGTTTTGGACACTGTGTTACTCAGACCTAAAGAAAAGAATGACGTAGAGTACTATAGTGAGACTCAAGAGCTGTTGCGGACAGAGATTGTGAATCCTCTGAGAATGTAAGTAAAGACATGAACTGGTCTCCGTCTAATATAAATTTTGTACTAGATCCTGCTGTGTATGCATTCCTATTGCAAACTTGAAAAGTTTTGCTAGCTGCTGCTGCCAGTCTGTTCAGATTTTTTTGAGTATTTTTACTTGTTCTTCATGGTAAATTTAATCAGTGCGAACTGATAGTTACTCATTGTTTGGTGATAAAATATTTTCACTAGTCTCTACTTGGGAATGCAATCAGTGTAAAGCTATTACAAAAGCATTGATAAATACAGGTAAAGTTTGTTCACAGCATTCATATTTGCATGTTTTTAATGTTGTTCTTGACAAGACAAGTATTCGGGTTATCTTATGTGGAGTTTCACAATTTGATAGATTTGGCAGGACTTTAAAAGTTTCATTAGTTTTTACATGTGGTCTGCAAGTGGTCAGAATGCTTTTATTAAAAGAACAGGAGCTTTGTAATTTCTTAGGCACAATGAGCAAAGAAAATATGGCAAAAATCTGCATGAAAAGTTATTTGTCTTTAGCTTAATTTTTTTTTTAAACATGCAAATAATACAGTTGTAGCTCTGAAATTCTGTGGGCTGTCACTGAAAAATTTATCACAAAGTTTTACTTTTGATTCCTCGAATAAAATGATGGCTTCTGAACCCTTGTTCTTGTAAGGGTGTCTGTACTTTGCCTGGTGTGTTCCAGGGTTCTGTGGTATAGGTAGGATACACACCAAGTAGCAGAAGTCTCAAATGGCTGAGAAGACTGAGAGTCTTATTTCTACCTTTCCACCATGCTTAAAACTTTGCACTTTTGATGACGTTTTAGAGGAAAAGATTGAATGCTTAAAACTTCAGCTGCTTAGGTCAGCAATACAGTTCTGGATCTTTTTCTCAAATATTGAAATAATTATTAACAACTCCCACAGTGCTGTTTTTGTGGGATATTCTGAAAATTAGGTATTAAGCCATGCAAATTAGAGTGAAAACAAATCAAAAGTAATTGACTGACAAATCAGAAAACAGTTATCCTGTAAGTTAATGTTTAAAAAGAGCTCTTAAAGGTTATGCAAGAACATTGAGCATTGCACTAAATTTATACTGCATTAAAAAAACTGGAAGTCAGATTGAATATGAGGAGTCAATACATAATTTTGAAGAAATACTGTACACAGTTAAAGAAGGACCTGAGAGCCTGTATTTCAGCATTTAAGAGTTTGGGGGTTTTTTTCTGCTTTTCTGACTTGATCACAGACTAGCTAATAGCTTATTAAATCAATTTATCTTAGATATGGATATGTATGTGCTACAAAAATAATGAAACTGAGGAAAATACTTGAAAAAGTTGAGGCTGCATCAGGATTCACTTCAGAGGAAAAAGGTAACTGAGGAGGTTTTTCCTTTCTTTGAGATTTGTAAGAATCATAATCTGAAGGAACTGAAATACCTTACTACATAATTATACCAGAACAAACCACACAAATATTTCTCTACCAGAGATTTGAGTGACCATGGGGTCTATAAGGAACCCTAGCTGAACAGTTTCTGCCATAATAGTCTTTCACTGACTGGTTTTCTTTTTGTGCCTTCCTGTGCCCATGTAACTCCCTTCCAGCAGTTAGGGGAGATCTAAGGCTCTTCCTCAGAAATGGAGACTGTGATAAGGCTGGGGTCTTTGTCCTCTTTCAAAATGTTACTTTGGTCCCTGAGGAAAAATCTTTCCACTACAACATTTCTTTGTCACAATGGTTACGTAGTATTTTAAGAAATGTGTAAATCATGTTAGAAAAATCAATTCCCAAACTTTTGATCTTCTGCATATAATGATTAATTAGCATTGTATTATGTAGCTGTTTTGTTTTTGTTTGGGAGAACACTACTTTCTTTGTAAATGCTAGATGCTGAAAACCAATACTTAATGCAGTTTGTAGCAGGAAGAGAAATATACCAGAAAACTCTGTGTTGGGGGAGAATAGACCTCTGGGAAGCTAGTGTTGGCTGCATTCTTGATTAGAGAACTTGGTCTCTAGTTTAGATGAACTTGGTCCTATTGTGTGGTTTTTATGTCAGTGTTACTGTCACTACTCCTCACTGCTTCTCTGCAGTTTCACTGTTTTCTTTTGAGAGCTTTTATTTCTCCTGGAAAAGTTGTGTGGCGCCAAATTATTCTGAAATACAGAGTACCTTTTTGATCTTTACTGGAAAGCTTTCTTACCCTGTTGAGCCTGTGTCTTCTATTAGGGCCATTTGACACCAAAATAAATAATTATTTAAATAGAGTAAATAAGAGTAAATAGAGGTTTGTGTCGTGAAAATGTTCATAGTTTGTCATAATCTTATTGTGTTAATAAAGCTGTAAAAATGAACCTTTACTTTTTTTTTCTATTAAAATTTTGAAAACATTCATTTAAAATCAGTCCTGAATAATGTATCTGTTTTTGCGTACTAACAAGTTTTTTTTTCCTCCCCCCTCCGCAGATCCAGAGGAATTTTTGAATATTTTATTTCACCATATTCTAAGAGTTGAGCCACTGTTGAAAATAAGGTGAATCTTTGTTGAACTTACCTATTTGTAGGAGAGAGTATCTGCTGCCTTTCAAACTGAGATAGCTTCTAGAGCGTCTTTGACTTGTGATTCATATTTCTAGTAAGAATTCAATATAATAAAGTTATATTGACAAATTTGACACTATTTCCTACCTTTTTGGTAGGTGAGTTTGCTCCACTGCTCTCTTGTTTGGAGAGTTCTCTGTCAACTGTATAGCAAGTCTAGCAACACTAGCCATCTATGTGAGACTTCTGCTGTAAGAAGCAGTGTAAATATCTCCCTGATTAAAAGGAAAAGTTTCATTAAACCCAGTCATTTTTTTTAAACTCCTTGGGACTATCACACTGAAGAGAATTATTGTTGTTCCTTTTGATGTTTTATTACTGAAACTCTTACTTGTCTTTCCAATGAAAGCTGCTTTAGTGTGTTGGAATTTTCGATATATATGCTTAGGAATGCACAGGCATATGTTTTTAAAACATACTCTGAAACTTATACTGCATTTGTTTCTTAAATAAGTCTTTCTAAAATTAGTCCACACTTAATACTTGGTTGCCTGTCATCTAAGGCACTTTGTTGTTGCTGGTTTTTTTTGTTTTTTTTTTTTTTCTTTTAAAGCACAGTATATTTCAATGCAGAGAGGATGTTGTGTAGACTGTTTTCTGGTAGATGTTATTTTCATCGTAAAATACAGTCATCATTATAGTAGAGCTTCAGAATCTGTTTTTTTTAAAATTGTTTTTAGATCAGCAGGTCAGAAAGTACAAGACTGTTACTTCTATCAAATTTTTATGGACAAAAATGAGAAAGTTGGCGTCCCAACAATTCAGCAGTTACTAGAGTGGTCATTCATCAACAGCAACTTGAAGTTTGCAGAGGTTGGTGACAGCTGTTGCTTTGTTGGAAGTGATGATACCTAGATATTTGCCCATCCAACAATGGGAAAAAAGTAGGATTTGGTGAGGAAACAAAATGCGGACATGTTGGAAATGGGATTACTGGGTCAGTGGTACAGGTTGCCTACCTTGCAAAAATACTTCAAGGTTGACTTAATGACATATATTCTTTGGCTGAACAGACCAAAGTAATTCAGGTAAAGAATTACTAAAAGAAAACTTAGTTACTGCTGGTAAGTTGTCTCTTAAGGACTAATATTTTGAGATACGTCTGTTTGTAAAAAGCTTTATAGAGGGAAGACTTTTTTCTTTTTTTTTTTTTTTGTTTCTGCCAGGATGGGCAGGTGTAGTCCAGTATATTTAATATCATACTTGAGCATGACTGGGACTTACGACATTTGACAATGATTTAGATGCCACTTCCCTGGGTTTTTTTAGCTGTACTTTGTTTCAAAGGCTTAATTTTGTTTTGCTTACCGTCTTGTTAATTTTGAAGTCAATGGGCTGCAAGTTTAAGTAACGTGAATACGTTTATAGCATTAGATATATGTCTCCAAATTTAGCTAATTATCTATCTCGAGCTCATTACATTATATTCTGGCATTTTACCTAGGCACCCTCTTGCCTGATTATCCAGATGCCTCGGTTTGGAAAGGACTTCAAAATGTTCAACAAAATTTTTCCATCCTTGGAATTAAATATAACAGACTTACTTGAAGACAGTAAGTATATAGCATTGCGTTGTGTAATGAGAGAGAGTCGTTGAGAGTGACTAACACAGTGAAAATAAGTACTTCTGGTAGTTTTGGTGTTTTCGTTTTGTTTTGTTTTTTTTATTAACTATTTAACAAGGTAGTGTGAGATGCTCAGGCTGAGGAGAAATGAAAGTTTACTGGCTAGAATGCTTTTTTTTTTTCCCCCTCATGTCAAAAGCACATTCTGTACATTCTTCTGAATGTATAAAAGCACATTCTATACATTCTTCTGAATGTATGTTCTATACAGAATAATGTATAGAATATAACTTGCTTGATTATATTTAATTCTTGAGTATCTGTACAACTAAACTTCTTATTTCAAGATGGTGTTAAAATTGAGTTATTAGCAGCAAAACAATTCATTAATATGGCAGGTAGGAAATCTTAAAAGTAAGCGTAGCACCGAGATTGGTTAACAGGTATTTACAATTGATTAAATTTCATTAGTCTTCATCAGTTTGTGCTGCATGTTTCTAAGCTTTTTGTCATTAGTTTATCAAGCTAGAAGAAGAGAACCTGAGATTAGTATGTAAACCTACAGCATGTAGTGATGGTGCATTTTTCAACTACAAATCTATCATGTTTTTTGTGACCTAAATTTCTGATACTTGTCATCCACTGAATTATTCTTTGCATTACCTAATGGAAAGACACCTGGTTTTAAATTTGAGATAAGAATTAATAAAACTACTAAAATGTATGAGAAGAATAATCTCAAACTGTCATGGCCTTTTCTTTCACTGTCATGGCCATCAGCTTATGCTGTTTATTTTCTTTTCTGGTGTTGACAGACATAGGGGCTAAGCTAGCTGTACCAATATGATGAGAGAGAACCTAACTTGATTTAAAAGTTTTTTACTTGTTCATACAGTTGATAGAACTTAATTTTTATCATCTTCTGTTTTGCAACTTACCACTCTAAACATTTTTCTCTTATTCCACATTATGTCAAAGGGAAGAAGTTAAATACAGTGGTACGTTTCTACTTTGGCAATCTGGTTTTAGTTTTTTTTAATGTAGTGTTTTTCTCAATTTAAAGTAGCAATCCTTCCTCCTTTCCATACCCCTCGTCTTAAAAAAAGCCTGCCCAAATTGGAGACTAATATCTTCTTCAAAAATGCAGCTCCCAGGCAGTGCCGTATATGTGGAGGGCTTGCTATGTATGAGTGCAGAGAATGTTATGAAGATACTGATATTTCTGCTGGGAAAATCAAGCAGTTCTGCAAAACATGCAATACGCAAGTAAGTTGCTGTCTTTGTTATTCTACGTGGGTTTAACGCAAATGGTATGTGCTGTAATACTCGAAAGAAAGGCAGAAAAGCATAGTGAGACTTTTCTCATCAGCACTAGTGTAACTGCACCCACCAAGTAAAGTGTAGCCTTCGGTGACAAACCAGGAACTTTGCTTGACCCTGCAATGAATTCATCAACAGTTTCTTACTGAAAACATGGCAACTGCCAAATCCAGGACTGAATCAGTGGAGAAGTAGTAATCGTGGGCAGCTTGGAAGCTGTTTCCTGTCGCCTGCTTTAAATCCTAATTTTACATAGATGCTACCTTGTTTGAATTGATAAATTCATGACATAAACTCCTCAGTTTTGAGAGCTGTTTGGTAACTTGCACAAAGCTGTCAGTGTCATGGCTTGTTTTCAAGTCTGAGCATAGTAGAAAATAGTTGCATTAAATCTGACCTCCCTTCTAACCTTAGATTTGAATTTTATGGGGAATATTGAACGACACTGGTGAGGAAAAATAGTCACTGGTGGGGAAAAATAGAAGCAGCATTTAGTCTGCTACCGTTACTGCAGTTCTGTCTCTAATGCCATTAATCTTCATTTCAGCAGTAATGTTTTTTTTAGCTTTGTCTGCCACTGAAACAAATAATCTTATGGGGTGTGTTTTTCTCTTCTGAAATATCACTTCAATTGTAGGTTCATCTTCATCCCAAGAGACAGAGTCATAAATTCAATCCATTGTCACTACCTAAAGATCTGCCAGACTGGGACTGGCGACATGGCTGCATCCCGTACCAGAAGATGGAGTTGTTTGCTGTTCTCTGCATAGAAACAAGCCACTATGTAGCTTTTGTTAAATATGGGAGGGATGACTCCGCCTGGCTTTTCTTTGACAGCATGGCAGATCGGGATGGTAAATCTCTTTATTTATTCTAATTAATTTTCTCTTAATTTTTTTACATGTATTACTACTTTAAATTTCAGTGCCTCTTTCTTAACGTTTTAGGGTTATTAATATCATTTAACTTGATGTACTTGATGCTGGGACACTAATCTTGACCCAGCCTTACCTCAGCACATTGATTTCTTAGCAGCCACTGATTTGCATAATCTGAATTTCACCTAAATTGGATACCTTAGTAAGTACATGGTACAGAAGTAACTGCAGAAGTTTTCTAGTGGGACTTCTTATACATTTTTCTACACTTTGCAAGCTTGGCAGAGAGAAATAATTTTACTGCAGGGATGTGTTCTTTCAGTCTATATTTAAGTGGATGTACACAATTACCAGATAGTATGCAAATATTTTTATTGCTTTTGCTTAAATGACTTAGTGTAGGTGTCTTTAGAACAAAAACGGTAGTCACAGATTACATCTATACGATTCCTTTGAATCTCTTTAGAGTTATCAGAGGAAAACTGTAATGCAAATGGCAGTAAAACAAGTGTTCTCTTAGGTACTGCTGCATTAAATGGTGTTTAAATAAGGACTCTCTGTTCAGTTCTGGTGCCTGAGAAAAGCAGCAATAGATGCGAGCGTCAGACTCATAGTAACAGTTCTTTGCATGAAGAATTCTTGAACCTCTCAGTTACAGTGTGATGTGGCAGGGGGAGAAGAATCTTGCCTCCTCTAAAAAATGAAACTGCTACAGGATTAAAGTCTCTCTCTTATAACAACCAGAAGGCAATCAAGCTTTGTTTCGGAGTATTTGAAACATGTATGACTGAAGTCTGTAAAGAACCACTTTATTTCAGGGGTGTAGATCACATGAGATACTGGATAGATCTCCTGCTGATCTTAGGGGTTTTTGTATCACAAACATTTTTCTTCAGCTAGTGCTATAAGCTAAAAATGTCTGCTGGGGAACAGTGTCATGGATGTCCATACTTGTGGTGTTTGAATTTGCTCATTTTTACATGGAAAATGGCTGGGATCAAACTTTGCCATAGTCTTGCAAGTCAATTACAGACACTTGTGGATTGTAAATTCATCAACTGTTACCAGTTGTTGTGTTATTAACACATTCAATACCGTTTGAGGTGGAGTATGTATTTGGGTCACTCTCCCAAAGTTGTACAGAATTTTTAGTGTTAATGAAAACCCAAAGTTCTCATTCTGGTGGAGTTCTTATGTGTTGTTTGTGTGGGTGTTTGTTAGTAAACACTACAAGATATTCTGAAACCAATTACAATTTTTCTTGAACAATACACTTTTCATGTAAGTCTACCTTGCAGTAGTCCAGAATGGCATATTTAGGTTTTTTTAAGAAGGCATTTTCAAGAACTGGTGATGCTGTCTAAATTAAAGTACATTATAAAGAGTAAATATATATAGATGCTATCGTAATCTGTTTCTCTTGTCGTTAAAAGGAGGTCAGAATGGCTTTAACATTCCACAAGTTACCCCATGCCCAGAAGTTGGTGAATACCTGAAGATGTCCCTAGAAGAATTACACTCACTGGATTCCAGAAAAATTCAAGGTTGTGCACGAAGACTACTTTGTGATGCTTACATGTGCATGTATCAAAGCCCAACAATGAGTTTATACAAATGAACAATGTCCTCTGGAAAACTGAAGAAACGGTAGAGTTATTTACTGTTGCATTTGCTGCATTTTTTTGGTTAGTTTTAATGCAACCGTTGCTGGCAATGGATGCGATGACAAGGAAGAAGTTGACTATGAGAGTAAAAGGATTACTGTTCCAAAAACTACTTGTGGAGTTCTGTAATTGAAGTATTTAAGCATTTTGCACTCTGGGAAGTGTGCTTGTGCATGTTTGTTTTATAAACAAAGTCAAAGTGAAGTTACTAAAACTTAAAGCTTTAAGTGCATTGATTATACACAGGTTTTTTTTTTTTTAAATGTTAAAGGTGGAATTATATCAGGAGAAACCTCCTTAGTCCATTGCGAATGTAAAGATAACAGTGTTCTTGTTCAGTACATTTCTGTGGACCAGGGAAGATGATTCTCTTGTGTTTCTCTACCCTCCACACCCATCACTTCTCCCCACTCTTGATCTTTTCAGCACCATAGATTCTCTCTCTTGAAGAGAGAGTAACTCAGTTTTAGTAAGATAAATTTTAGACTGTTCATTGCATATTAATTCTGTTCTGTTATCTGTCTACTACATTCTTCTCAGTTCACACATTTGCATCTTCAAAAATTAACTTTCATTTAACGATCTGAATTCCTATCTCGTGAAAATCAAGCTCACAGTTTTGCTGTTAACTTGCAATTTTTGGAGGGGAAAAAGAGGAGGAGAAGAGGGTATTAAGGGGAAGCATAATTGCTGAAATAGAAAATTAGCAATGGAAGTTAACAGATGTCTTTTTCTAAGTGTCTATTTTTAAAGAAACAAAGCAGTCTGGAACAGAGCAGCAACTATACACAAACAATTCGAGGACAAAAGAATAAAATAGTGGATTGCCTCAGGGAATGTTACTGAAGTGGATTCTAGGCCCTGGTAAAACAAAACTGACTTTTTTACAGTACGTTAAGCTACTGCCTGGGAATATGTTATACATCTGACTCTTCATTTCAGGCTTACTAATGAATATTAAAAATCTGTGTCTGGAAAGAAGAAACTAAATGAAAGTAGATCAGAGTTTTACTGTATACCAAGTACCTAATGAAACCTAACTTGAAAAGCTGCAAAACCTGTGTTGATGTAAAATACTATACTTTGAAGTCTGTTGGTTCCTGTTTGCAATGAAATACTGCTTGATTTAATTGCTTTTTAGCTACTTCTGTCTACACTGACTGGCAAACATGCAGCTATGTATATATACAGTAAGATCTGGTTATACAAATTGCATATGTATGAGCTGTACAGTTGCAACTCTTAAGATGTTTTATATGGAAAACTTCCTTTTTTGGGGATTGAGTCTATAGAAGGAGAGGTCACAAAATATAACAGAGGAAAAGCCACTTTGAAAAAGCCACTGTTCTAAAGATAATGGAGACTGATCCCATACTGTAGAAAACATTACTTTGTTGTTCTTGGAACACCTAAACTCTTTCTTTGGGACACACTCTGCCATAGAACAGTACTAGCGAGAGTGTTGAAAATTATGCCTGAAGGACTAATCTGTCTAAAGCAAAGGGTGCTGAGAGAGTTGATCTGTTCCATTAGCCGCTGCATCAAGTGTGCTCTAATTTTTCACTCTCAAGAGCAAGGAAGTTATTAAATATGTCACTGTTGCTTTTGCCTCTAATAGTCTCCTGGTTTCCATGTTTCCTTGCCTTACTTATCTTGTCTCTGCTCCTTGGCAAAACTCTATTTCTTTAGTTTCACTACTACTATGAGCTCTTAAAAACCCCCTCTCTTCAGTTTCAGTACTTCTACGAGCTCTTGAAAAAAACTCTCTTTAGTTTCAGTACTACTACGCGCTCTTGAACTCTTTCTCTCCTGAAAAATTTCAGTGAGGCTTTAGGTGATGGATTCTATAACGATCTATCAATGGATGGGTTATTGTGCACTGGCTCTTCCTTGGCTACATACCATCCTGCTCTGGGACAGCAGCTGCAGATGCTCAGATGCATCGACAAAGATGCCATAGAAGCATCTCATAGGCAATATAAGGTAAAAAGACTTGCTATAGGTCTTGGCTAGGCAGCTTGTATTTGTTAAAACAGGCTCGAGAATGCTTACATAACCTGAGCAGGTGTGATAACCCAGCTTGGGCTATTGAAGAGGAAGTCTCGCCACAGCCTCCAGGTACCTCAAGTGATGTTTTTAAATAGAGCTGTTTGCAAAGCAAAGACAGGAGGGGCTTGCAAAAAAAAAGGCAATAACAACACAACAGACTCTCAGCTTGCTCTCTACAACGTTTGATACCTGGCTGGATACCTTCACTCCCCTAGCCCATCGTGACTCTCAACCTGAAAGTAGTTGCAAGCAGTGCCCCCTTCTGAACAAGGGGCAGACACAAAGGCTTTACACAACGAACAAGCACAAACCTACCTACCAATGAGACCAATTTGAATGTCTGGATTTTCTCTCTTCCATATACCTACGTTTATTTTCTAGTTTTCCCAATGCATTAACTTTCACATGTCTTCCACTCGTGTCATCTTTCCCCCCCGCCCCTGCCCTGATACATTACATACTACCTAAAGTTATAGTTACCTTACCTCTTCCTGCCTGGACTCGGAGAACAGCTGTGGAACTGCTATGGCCAGAGGGGAGACTTGGACTTGGTAACCATGTTAAAGCTTTCTAGATGAATAATCTTGCAGCAAAATATCTACTCTTTTTCACAACTGCAAATATCCAAGAATCCCATTTTGGCAGGATGCGTATTCTGTTAGCAGAAGTGAATAAAAATAGGTGTAAATGAACTGCTTGGCTTCTTGCCTCCAGTCTTCAGGCCTTTGACTGGAAATGGAAAAGTTGTGTGAACTCTTACCGTGGAATGCGTAGACAACATACAGAAAAAAAACGGAGTTTAAATGCATTATTGTGCACGCTTCTTGGTGACAAACACAGTTTTGAAATGCAAGCAGTACTTCACAGCCTGCATTTTGTACTACTTTATATTATTGCAAAACAGCAAATAGTTTTGCGAAACAGTATATGATTACATGGTTACTTTATTGCTTACCAGTTAAGAGGGTAGAGATGTCTTCTACAGCATAAAAAAAAAAAGAAGTGTTGGTTTTAACAGTTGATTCTTCTGTTCTTTTAATCCAAAAAGTATTGCTTCATGGTGTACTGCACTGGATTGAAAATAATCTGGCAATGTAAATGAAATGTTGTGGAAACTAACCCCAATTTTTATTTCCTTTCTCAGAAAGGAGTATACAGACAGAAAAGTGGTTTCACTGTGAAAGGAAAATTGTAAAATAACTTACATGCAAGGGTAAGAAACTGTTTTTAGCCTTTAGCATATACTGTAGGGGCATTGAATAAAGTATTGTGAAGAAACAGCCTGCATTTTAAAGCATCTACTGCTGTTAAACACAATGCCCGAAGATTCCAGTGACTAAGCACCCAACTTTTATGTGTTCAATGCATTTCGGAACCTCCCAGTAAGTTCTCTTTTTTTATGTGGTGAATGTGCCCATAAATTAATAGCACTGAGATTGCTTCGTCATTTGGTTCTTAAGTATTGCTAACAATGGCCTTAACCTGTGGGTAGGAAAACACAGAGAAAATATAGTTCCTGACAGTCTGTAAAAACGTAAAGTTTCATAATACATAAGCTTTCATAATCAGGGAGAAAAACTGAGCCCCAGTACAACTCTCAGCTCCTACTCTGCTAATCATTTTTAGAAATAGGGGCTCAAAATGGTAGAAAAAGGAACAAATCACTGTGCCGCTACATGCTTCTTTTGAACGTAGAGGGTAAAGAGGAAAGGTGTTAAAGGTGATGCCTTACACATTACCAAAACAGAAACCCCAAACCCACAGTAAGCTACATCAGGATGCTTCTCTTTTGGTGTGGGAGATAACTGGGGGAAAAAAATACAAAAATGTGTATGTTCAGTAAAAATCTTTCTACGATCTGTGATACTGATTCTGTGCTCTTGAAAATGTAGTACTGTGTTCGTACTAAACAGCCTGTGAGATTTCCATTTTAAGCAAGTACTATGTGTAACAGGAATTACTCATAATCATAAATGGTTCATTTCAATGCACTTATTTTTCTTGTGCACTTTATACTCCACTGATTATGAACTTGGTCACCATGATCCCTAACAATAACCTGTTTAATACAGTACTAAGGCACAACATGCTGCAAAACTGGAATTTTATGGTTTCAGAACTGACTTGGTGTAAAAAGCAGCTTGAAAGCTTTGTGTATTTTTACCACTGTAGCAAAGCATGTTTTTCTCTGTTCTTGATGTTTTGCTAAATAAACATCCCATGTTTTGTGCACAAATAGTCTCTTAACCTTAGAAAGGCTGTCTCCAAGAATGAGTTAGGGAAACAAACCATTGTATCCGGTTGCCCTCAACCAGCCTTAACTTTCCCCCCGCCCCTCCAATGGTAGAGCGGAATTAGCTGCTGCTGGAAAGGAATGTACCATGTGCTCTTTCTGTACTAATATTAATTAAAAATATTATTCTTATGCCTCTCTTCATTTCTTTGGGGGCTTGGAGTTTTGAGAGTGTAACAAAAAATAATGAATACTGGGTTGAACTAGCTTGTTTGATGTACTTACAGAGGGATTTATTTTTATATATTTTTGATAGTCTCTTGCTTAATTTCAACATTTCTAGGAAACCTGGGAATTGCTGCACTGTATCAGATCAGGTCTAAGTATACTACTTGTGTCTTACCAGTTAGTACCTGATACTATGCTGGAAACCCCAAGGATAAGCTGCTGTGGCTCACTGTAGTTTGCCTGTGGGGGAAAAGTCTTTTTAAATGCTTAGTACACTACCTTGGTGACCCTAGGTTATCAGTTCCTCCTGGGATCCTGCTGTAGCTTCAGTGCTGCTTCTATAGCCACCAGGTAGAAGACCTGCACACCAAGTTTGCACACGTTCTCTGTCTAGAAAAATACTGCTATCCAGTATCTATAGGTTTAATTTTTTTATTTTGCCAAGTATTATTATAATAATAGTATTAACAATAATAATGAAGGAAAAAGTTCTATCTGGGACTGTAAAAAGAATGCTGTCAATTTAAGTATTTTTAAAAATTTTTATCTTATTGCAAATACTTAAACACTTGTAAAAATACTTGCAAAATATATTTTTTAGGAAATGTATTACCTGCTTCTGCAGTGTAAAGGGTTGGTTTGGTTTTTTTTTTTTAAACTGAGTTTTTCATTTGCAGTAAGACTATTATTTGACTGTTTGAAAGCTAAAGCTGAGCCCTGCTGTGACTCACTGTGGGAAAGGTGCGCAGACCATCTCGGTCACCGTTTGGCCGGCAGTACCGTCACTGCTCGGCTCCAGGAGCGCGGAGCTGTGCTGGCCGCGGGGGCCGGCGCTTTGCCTGTAGTTCGTGTGTTCGGTCACGAGAGGGCGGTGCCTGAAGCAGCTGCAACCGCCTTGCCGGGTCTGTAACGGTGAGGGTTTATAGGGATACGTCTATGCAGCTGCTCTAATCCCGGTTTTATGGGGCTGCTCTTAAAGCTTCTTTTGGGCTAACGTAATTAGGTACATCTAAAGCTTTCACAGGTTTATAAATCTCAAACAGAACCCAAATGGAAGGCAAAGGGGCTTTAGCTCAGACCTGCCCTCTGTGCCAGCCCCCAGTGCCCGGCCCGCAGCCAGCGCCTGACCAACGCGCCGCACGCTGCGCTGGGCCCCGCCGGGGGCTGGGCCGGGACCCCCGCACGGCAGCGCGCCGGGCACGGCGGCTTCGGGGCCTCGCTGCACCAGAACCGCCCGTGGATCCCAGCCCAGCTGCGCAGGGCAAAGCTCCGCTAACGGAAAACGGGATCCACATGAACCTGCTGTCTGAGTGACTAAAGCAGACACTGCTGGGAGATGTGAAATACCTGGGCGATCTTGGGGCGTTTGTAGGGCTTAGTGGAAGCTAAAGAAAACTGTAACCAACTAGAATGCAGTAGTATTTTATTTTAAACCAAAAACTTTCATGCAAAACCAAAATGTCATAGGAAAAAAAAAAAAAACAACACCCCCCCACACACAGTGTGAGTCCACTTAAGCCCTGGTTTAGGCAGGTAAGTACTACTAGGAGTAGACTGTTGCCCTAAGTCCTCTTGAACTCGGCGCTCTGTGGCCAGCCCAGCCCTGCGGAACGGCGCCGGCCCCAGCGCGACGAGCAGCCAGCAGCGCCCCCGGCCCGGGCTCTGCCCGCAAGGCAGGGACAGGCCCTGCCTCCGGACGCCAGGAGCTACGTACAGACAGCTTCTGCGAGCGTGACACCCACACTGTCTGAGGGGCAGCTCTGGCTTAACCAAATGCTTTGCAAACCTCCCACCTTTAGCTTTCTAATTTTTTGAGGAGTCTTCTCTTCCCATCCTATTTATCCTTCATTTTCAGCTGATTCCCTGTTCCATGAAGAAAACAGACATCTGGAAATGTATGGATAATTGCATGTAAGTTGCACAGTAATTTCTTTTTTAAACAGTCTATAAATTGGCTGGGTTCACCTTCACTTTCTAACGAGGCCAGTTTGTATACGCTAGCGCTCACACGTGAAGGTGCCGTTCACTAGGTAGCATCTCACATTCCACACTACATGTTGGTTTGGTTTGGTTTTGTTTTGTTTTTTTTTTAACCATGCAAATTTCCCACCTATCAAAGTAGTTTGCAAAGGTAATTTTGTTTCTACTCATATATTACAATAAATCAATGAATAAATAAATTATAACGCAGCAATTAAATGTATAATGAGATGGGCAACAACTATTAATAAATGCAGAGCTAGTTGCCCAAAGGTGAACAGACTTCCCCTCTCTTCTTACAAGTCAGGTAATGATCCTTCTATGATGGAGAAACAAGCAGCTGCTAAACATGTAAATGAAACCAAGGGATATATAAGTTCACACTATAATGCTGTTCTTCAGCCTCATTATTATTGTCACATTATCGGTTCTTCTTGTGACTTTTCCTTTGAATATTTAAAGCCAGGGAGGGGCTATGCAATTATTTTTAAACATCCTTCTGCCAAGTGACTGAATGAACCCAACTGTGTTGCTGAGGTGGTGGCTCCCTTCAGTAACCTAACTGGTGCAGCACGACCGAGTTTTACCCTAGCAGAGCTATTACAAAACCAGTGTTGATCTGCAGGAAAAGGCAAAAGAAAATGCTGACATTCCATGAAGAATGGAAGTCCCTTGTTTTTAAAAAAGTAATTCAGCATTATTAAATAGCAAATCTGAACAAAACAATACAAGCAGGGTATAAACTAGTGTATCTTCTGATTTTAAGTATGGCTATAAATTATAATATCACTACTGCTCTCAGTAGTTTGATATTGCCCTAAGGAAAAAAGCAGCAAGATCTTAATACCTTTTTGCCCTGAGTTCTTCCTGCTGTAGCAGGCATGTGCCAGGATGCTTCACGTTTCTTCAGTTCTTGTCTATCTATCTTTGGTAGGTTTTTTTTCCTATTAAAAATTAAATGCCAGAGAGTTACCATTTCATAGGAACACGCTTATTTCTTTCTTCAATAGCCACAGCAGTAGATCCTGTGTCATTTTACTCCTACTCTTTCCTGAAAGTGCGCATGCTCGCTCTCCGCGCCCACTCCATGTTTGCATTTACCCATATGTGTGCTCAACCACCTGAGATCACATCATTCAGAAAATTTATTTTTAAATGACCGATCGATGCATTTATTGGTTTTGCCCCAGTCTGGGCTGACTCTGGCAAGAATGATCCTGCACTGCCCAGAACATCAGCTTATCTAAAACTTTCTTATATTTAAAAGACTAAGCGTTTTTCTCCCCCCCTCCCTTGCATACAGTTTGAGAATTTCAAGGGCAGCTCATTAGTTAGCAGAGACTTCAATGAAGCTACAGGGGTTGATTTATTGTAATAGATGGCAGGAAACAGAATTATCTTAGCAAATTAGTGTGGCTGATAGGAAAGCTGGCCGGCAGATAAGCTGCAGTGCTGACGTCTGACCTGACCTGCACAAGCTTCTGATGGAGTTACGCTGATTCACAGTTGAGGATGAATCGCTACACTTTTACTTAAAAGAAAGTGCTCAGAAGAACAAACAAGGCAGCCATGAATGTGGCCAGGAACTGCCTGCAGTATGCTGCCTGGCAGCGCTGGCCTTGAGACTGCCGGGCTGCCCTGCACTTTCTGGCTAAGGGGAAATATTAGCTGATCCATTCGTAGTTTTTAAATGCAATTCAACCACTCAGCAGGAGCCTGTTTCACAGAGGAAGCTGGACAAGCTTTTTCAACTCGCATACTGCAGTCACCAAAGTTCAACTGTGTTTATCAACCCTAATGAAGCAATTGCTTTGTCTTTCCATTGCTGCACCTGTCTGGGTCTTTAAAACCCAGCAGCAGCTGGCTTGAAGGGGACCTATGGCAGTCAGTTGACCTATGGAGCTTTTACTAAAGATGCATAGTCTTATATGGGACCTTTCATGCAGATAAAACCAAACGCATCTAACTCTCCTTTAACACGTGACTGACTACTCCCACTTTTCCTGTTTAGACAGGGGAAAAAAAAGAAATCCCAAAGCCTTTAAGAAGTTCACAGTATATGCTATTTAGCACTCAATGCAGCTGTCAACACAGTAGTGCACAGAACCTGCTTAAAACCAGGCAGAAAAAAGATACATGTGGATATAAAAAGCTCATAGTTGAGAGGAATTTAGTTTGGGAATTGTCATTAACTGCACACGTGTGTGAGTGTGTGTGTGCCCACGCGGTTGTGGAGAGGGCACAGTGGTCATAAAACGAAGCAAGCTCTTGCCTGCCTTACTTCATCTTGCCATTGCTCCCTGGAGCATGATGGCCAAGGTGGGGACTGGAGGACAAAAGCCTTCAGGTGACATTGTTGGTTCATTGCTGTACAAGGTGCTCAGAAGACATTAAATGAATATAACATTTTCTAAGCAGTCATTAGGTGTGCCTACACCTTGATGCTGGGTTGCTGAGGATGGCATGAAGAATTTTTCAGCACTAAAACAACTCTATATCAATGCCAGCAGGCCCCAAAGGGTCCCCTCCGGACAACTGACAGGTTTAAAGTATTTCCTCCTTTAGAAGCAATTACTCCCATGCCCTGGGACACCCTCAGTTTGGGCAGGGACGCTGACTCTGACCTCACAGAGAAAAGTTTTGGAGCTTAGTGGAGCAACTGATTTTATGCACTAAGACAAGTCATAGAAACATAGAATGGTTTCGGTTGGAAGGGACCTTAAAGATCATCTAGTTCCAACCCATAACCCATCATATAATCTAGTTCCAGGTCCCCCATAAGCTCAAAACTGCGGAGTTGTGAAAGACTTCATCATAAGAGCAGGCTGAGAAATGTACACAGAAGTCCAGATATTGGTATCAGTGGGTGGTCAAAGCCTTGCCATTTGTAGGACACCTGGATTAACATATTTATCAAGGGTGCGTAGAAATGAGTGAATAACTTGAGTTTTGCAGTGTGGTTAGTAGCATTCACCCTGTCTTTGCAGAGGCTGGGAAACCTGCTAGACCTTCCACAGCTGGAACCAATGGCCACCTCTTTTAGTTCTTACGACAAGTGTGGGGAAATTAAATGATAAACATGAAGAGAAATATAATGATAAACATGGAGAGAGGGGAGAAAAAAATGAACCGTTTGTCAAAGGTAAGAACTCAGTGATAAATAGATCTGTGCATATTTCTCAGACTCATTCCTCACTTGCCAAGTCTGATGCTATTTTCATTAGGTCATGTTACCATACATGTCATTTTATACAAAGGTGCAGTATATCACAACTGGAGGTTGAGGTGCTTGTAGTGAACACAAATGAGCTTGTAATGGTCCATCTGCTTTGATTTTATTTAGTGATCCCTCAAGGGCTGGGAGCTAGAGCGAGAATAACAATGCTTCAACCCATCTGCTATTGTAGTACCAGCTCCAGTTGAATTATCACATGTTCTGAGTGGCTGGCATATGCTGTGACATAAAGCTACAAGAAAGTGTTGCTCTCCAGCTGTTGTGTTGACAAATACTTTTCAGCCAGTCATTAAGTTCAGCTCAATAACCGGGGAGAAACTGCAGCTAAAAGTTGATTATTATTTTAAGCATTAGAAATCACTGACACAATATATTTTATTTAAAAATGTGTCACTAAGGGCACACATTGTGTATAAGCTCTAACAATAAAAATTTCTCTGTGATGCCCATAAATTTTTGTGTTATAGGATTGGATGGGCATCTCTGTAACTGACAGCGTAAATCTTAGTAATGGAACTACAGCTAACCTTGTTTAAGAAGCAGCACATCTGAAGCTGTGTATGTATGTATAAACTTGCTGGCTTAGTGGTGCTATGGGCTGTGAGCATGCCTGACCACAGAAGGAATGACTCAGAAAGAGATTGTGATCTGAGGCCAAGTGCAATGATGGATAACTAGACTGTCTTTATATTGAGGAGGAAAGCAAGTAGAGACCCATGTAGAGACATTTATCTGGTGGACGCAACAGGTTCGGATGGTTCATCTGGCATTGCACCTCATCTGGGCTGCAAGGTGTGATTGCTAAAAGTGGCCATTAATTTTGCCTTTACTTCCTCTTCCACTGTTAGTGGCCTGCTGAAGAGCGCAGGACACTCTGGAGACACACTAATTTGTGCCAACACGGGACACTTGCTTCAGAGCAAGTCTTGGAAGAGTATTTGTGGGTCTCTTCTGACAATGGTCAGATTCTCCCCTTCTCCGTCCTCTCTCTCCATCCTATCCTCTCCGGGCTGCTGTGGGTATGGACCCCACCACTGTGTCTGGGAACAAAATAAAAGGAATTTCCCACAGGTTCAAAGGCTGACATACAGCCAGATGTATGTAGGAAGCGTGAGGTCCCCTGCACTGTCTAACGTTCCTGTCTTTCTGCGGATAACGTACCCAGAGACAGCACGTGCCTTTTGGGCACTGTCCACTGTTCGGCAGACGCATGTTCAATGAGATCAGACCAAATAAAATCTGTTCCTGATATTCCAAACCACTGTCCAGAATCCTTGTCCCTAATCTGAGACAGCCCCGCTGTGGGTGGAGAAGGGATAGGTGAGGGGTTACAACCAGCAGACACTCAACGGTGGTACTGAACCCTCAGTGCTGCAGCTGCTCCAGGAAGGCCGGGCGGGCTCTCTGGAGCAGGGCTCTTGTGCATTTCTGTTAACCATTGCATTAGGGATTCAGTCCTTAAATACGACTTACGCTTATATTTTGTCTCAGAAAAACAATAGGCACTGTTCCTACTGAAGCATTTCAGTTCTAGGGGTTTATATTTCCTATTGTATCCGAAGACCTGTGGGTGCCAGCTGTCACTGGTGCTGCCGTTGTATTATGATCCCCTGGCTAGGGCAGGAATTGTTGATTATGTTGCCTTTTGAATCAGTTGATTACCATGAATAATAGGCCAAAAAGGCTGTCAGCATTTTGACTTTAACTATAACTGTTACAATTAATTATGGGTTTAATTAGCATATATGCCTAGCAGTAGAGAATATAATACTTCATGGGTAACAGATGATCCCGCAGCTGTAACATAAAGTGTGATACAGGTTGGGATACAGATAGTTATCAATAAATGGCTTCTATTGTTTGAGGTCCTTATTTATACAAATTAGCAGGCACGACATAATCAACCCAAACTGTATAATTTATAATAATTGATTTCATTTTGACTGACCACCAGTCGGCCTACTACATGCCCTCAGAAGAAAAATAGCCCTATTAGGATAAGTTTAATCCTAAACATAGCTAATGAATCCTATTACTTTAAGGTCATATTTGAAGCTTTTGTTAATTGTCAGAACCATTTAAAATTGATTAGAGTTAAATTAAATCAATGTAATGTTTAGAAAAACAATATTTCTAATGGATGAGGCCAAGCTGACCTCGAATAAACATATTTATCAACCGATTTCGGTGAATGAGAAGGCTAGCAGCTGGGCTCATAATTCATGATTGTCTATAATATGGGAAATGTCACTATCTAGGCAATTAATTATGTCAGGTAATAAATCTGTTGCTCGCAGTTGAGCATTTGCCAGTTGGGGTGACAATGCCCTCAGCAAGGTTATGATGTTTAGAGACTCTCTCCTCCACCAAACCCACACTTTACAGTAGCAGAACAGCTACATACAACTTTAGGGGGAATGAATGTAGTGTTTTCATAACTGCCAATTACCTGACAACATGCCAGACTCTGATAACTTAGTATGGAATAATTTCTCTACCAGGTCATTTCAAATAACAAGGGTGTTTTATGAGGAAAAAGTTTTCCCGAACTGTATAACAACATTTCCCAGGCTGGAGAGGTCAGAAGCTACTATTAGTAGTTCCTTACAGACCACTATTAAGTGACTGGTTTGCAATAAATATATTGAGTGGGAAAACATAATGATCAGAGAAATAATTGTTTTGCACAAGCTTGAGAGTGTGAGAAATTCAGAATGGGTTAACATGAACTAGGCTATGTGATATTTCACAGGTAATGAAGGGTACAGTTTAATACAACAGGACAAAGGAAAAATGATACACAGAACTAGGATCAGTTTAAGGTTAATCATGCATTCAGCACCTTAGGAAAATGTCTGGCATTATGGCAGACAAATGACACAAAACATCTGTTCTCTGTTCAATATTTTGTCAAAAAAAGAGCAAAGGTAAACTCAATTTTCATAAAGAAAGGGTGAGGAAATAGTATAAAAATGGCACAGCAGTAACCAGAGACAGATAAATTCTCATTTGTATGGTATTATATGTGCAGCGTGAGCTGTCTTATGTCGAACAGCTCACAGAAGAAAAGACTGAGTATAAGTAAGTAAAGTAATACAATATTTCTGTTGAAAAAAAGAGTAGGATAAGTGATGAAAAGTTTACTAAATTAAAAAGAATCTGAAGCAGTTCAAAAAGATTCCTACCATTTTTGGGGGTGCTTTACTTATTCTCTAGAACTAGACTTCCCATTTTGCATGTCGATACAAAATGATGTGTTCTGGTCAGCATGCTGAAGCGGCACTGTGTTTGCAATGGGTGAATCATCCTCTTACTGGAGACTGTCCTGCTTTTGGACCATCAGCCGGTTTTTGTATTTCAGGTTCAGCCACAAGCTTCAACACTGAATTTGACCATCAGCCCTGACCTGTACTAACAAATGGTCATATCCTGACAATCAAAATCAAAAGTTAATAGAGCCTATGCAATCCTAGATTTTGCACATGGAAGGTACGATGCACGAGCAGGTACACACTGCACTCGTGTGTACATGGTCAACATTTTGGAACCAAAGTGTTGGCTTCATAAATTAGATACATGTCTCCAGTGAACCATATCAAATGGCTCTTAACAGCCACAAGTATGTTGTGAATTGGCCTTTTTTTTTTTCCTGAAGTGTATCAAGAGCTTCGTAAAAAGTAGTTGTGAAAATAAGAAGTACTCAAATGCAGGTTGTAAGCTTACATACATTATGAACAGCAGATACATAAAAAGGCCTTTCAGTCATAATCTAAAAATAGCCTCCTATGAGAAGAAGAAAATACAGATGCTTTCTAGCTGCCCAAACAAGGCAGACCATGTTCACTAAAAGGTCCTGCCAGCAGGTTTTTTTTCATTGGTCCATGGACAGACACTTACGTCTTAGGAAGTAAGAAATAAGAAACATAACTAGAGGTCATCCGGCAGGATTAGACCCTTCATATGAAGCCCCCAGAACTCCACCCCATAGATGGGGTGCCTTGACCTCTGCTGCTCCTCTTATAGAGGCTAGAGGCAAGCCTCAGCCCCACATTCACTCTCCCATGATGGGAAATGTTTTGGTTCACACAGTTCAGCTTCCCCAATGCTTTGCCAAGCGGCTGATTTGAGGGCTGGCCTGCCTGTGTTTATGCTGTGAAAAGTAGCTGTTCGGCCACCAGTTCTGATATGGTTGAGCACAGCTCATCATAGTGGGTAAAACCCAGCTTTGCTTTCTGTTTGGGCTAGACTCTTACATTCAGCTATTTGTGTTACTAAGACAAACCATAGTGAAAGAGAAATTTACCCTCACACACACCCAGACTTCATTGACAGTGGGCTGAAGCTGCCACTTGACTTCAAATCTCTGGCAGATATTTTGCAGATACTATTTGCAATTAATCATTTAAATAGAAAGTGGTTACATTTGTATACAACTTATCAGCAGGTTTGGACGAATATGAGAAAATCAAACAATCAATCAGCTGTGAACCACCATACTGGAGAGATGCTTTAGGATATTAAGACAATTTGTGTGTGTGTCTGTGTGAGAGAGAATGAGAGATTGTGTTTGTATGTGTGTATATAATTACTACTTTGTTTCTGGGGTGAAGTGTCCCCCCTCCCTCTTTCCTTTATGTCGAGGAAAATTGCTCTTCTAACCTGTCTTCAAAATGTAATAACTTTTCTTGCAACCAACCACTGTAGACCCTGACTGGACTCTGAATTATTACTGTGAGATGAAACATTTCTTTAACAAAACTGAGTCCTTTAATATCCCCCATCTCTGTTATTAGATGGACAAATGAATTTTACTTTGAACATAACATGTGGCATTGTCTGAAAATTGCCAGTATGAACTGAAGTTGGCAGGTATTTTCCTGCTCTCCTCGTCAGTGATTGCCATTTATTATATGTTGCACCTTTATCTGTCAAATACTGCAGAGCGCTATATTGATTTGTGTCTGCCGCAAAGCAAAGGTCACTTTGATCAACATACTACAAAACCAGAAAAAGTAGGGTTCTGACATTTCATTACCTGGGAAAAAAAGGACTAAAATAAATAAGAATATGTTTGAGAACAGAGCACTTCAATATCACAGTGTGCAGTAACTGTAATTAACAAAAGAACTGCTCTATTGAGGTTAAAGAGAAAAAAGAGAAGGCAGGATTTCTTGCAGGGACTATTCTTTACATGGCTGATTCTGTAACATTACAGCTGTGATCTTACTGAAGGGTTACATTCATTACAAATCAAATACCTTGGCTTCTCAGATTCAGACTTTTAATGAGCAATAAAACTCAGGAACTCTTTAGGAACTGGGCAAGATTTTTATAAAACTTAATTTTGTCTAAAAAAGCCTAACGAGATGGGGACTTTCTGTGCTATGCCCAGATGAAGAGATGATCCCTGCCTTAGGAATGTACACTCTGAAGAGATAAAAGAACGCCTGGGAGAAAGAACTGGACCCACTGCTACATGTGGCTTGCCCAAGGTCCACAAGGAGTGAAAGGCAGAGCCAAAAAGTAAGCCCAGAACTCCATTTTCTAATTCTAGCTCCCAACAGCTTGGTTGTCATTCAGAACTAGCACACAATTTAAAGATTTGTAAGGAAAGTGGTGTCCCAGGTGACCTAGTCTTGTTATTTTTCTTCATGCCCAGTGTCTTTCAGGCAACCCCTACATATTGCTTCACTGGGATCAGCAGGCACTTCTTTGCCTTGTGTAAATAAAATAGGCCCAACATTTCTGTAGAAATTTTTCATTCTTGCAGAAATTCTGTTTTACATTTTGGGAATCTGCTTTTAAAGTCAGTGCAGTTCCCCATCCCTTTCCCTGTAGTTTCTTGCTCGTTTCTGCAAGAAAACCTGGCATTTTTTAAATAAAGCATCTATTTTTGCCAGTAAATGTAATAATTTTGTGGTTTTGTTTTTTTTTTTTTTCATGCGGCACCCAGATGACCTCACTCAGGAGCTGAGTTGCTAGACTGCTTTTGCTGGAGCTGGATCTGGTAATTCACATCCCTGGTCTTTCTACACAGAAAAATAAATCTCTGATCTTACAAGTATTACTGCTCTCCCTGAACACAGGCAACAAGGTGGTCAAACTGCTTTCCCATCATTACTGCTGTGAAGTTTTCTTTTTTTTTCCTGGTTTTATATATAGTGGTTAGTTCTTCAGCTGAAGTCACGTTTGCATTGAAATACAGCAAGCAGTTATACCCAAGATCTTTTGTTACACCTACGATCGCTAGGGTGCATCTCACAGCTTGCATGGCATATGGCAGTGCTTATCATGTCAATAACAAAGTCTGAATAATGCAATTCTTGGTTGTAATTATCTTTTATTATTATCAAGGGTCATTCCTGGGCTCTTCATCCTTTCATCTCGTGGAATTTTGGGCTTCCTTATTAATTAAATAGCCAGTGTGATTGAATTGGCCAATTCAGCTCTGCCTGAAGGGATGAGCATTGATCCAAACAAAGGGCCTGATTCCAGCAACTTGTTGCTGTGAGAGAGTCTTGCAGGGAGCTGGCTGGCAGGAGTGGGCTCGTAGGACTTGGCAAACTATTGTTTGCCTATCCCAGTTAATTTGCAATTATTAGACCAGGTGAAAAAAATTATTTGGATACTTTCTTACTAGGAAAGTACTGCTTATCAAACATGAAATCTTCCATGGGGATGTTTGATTTTATTGACAATCATGTGTTTGAAAAAAAACAGACGTTGCTATATAGTGTTCTGATCTTACAGGTGTTTTTCTCAGAGTGATTTTCTCAGTCGTATTGTAATATAAAATTTGTAAACTTTAAATTGAAATGGAAACAAAAACCTTTTAACAATAAGAGAGGAGTCCTGAGTGTTCGTATGTATTGGAACAGTTTTGCTGTAAAATTCTGTATCACAGAAAATGTCCCACTAATCAAAAAATTAGACTCTGTCTTCAACAGTTACTTCAACAAGGCAATGTATTTTCCCTGATGCTAAAGCACAGATTAAAATCCCACACGGCAACAGGGCTATGCATCTCTTAAGTATCTGTGCCTAAAAGGCACATTGGATATGCATGCAAATGCAGCTCCTCTCTCTCATGCTCCACCATTCTCACTGCCTTTTTTCCTCCCTTTATCTTGACATGTTTACTATTTCTTCTACACTGTGCTTCACTGAATAGCAGATCAAACTTCAAAGCAACTTTTAGTTTGAAATTTGTTTCCAAGCTCCTAAGCTATTCTTTTTCTGACAGCAGTGGATAAGAAATTGTCACTACCACTGGTGACATGTCATCGGGAGATACAGGAATAACAGATGGGCAGCAGTGAGATAGCAGGAAGTAACTTCTTTAAAAGACTGTGTTGACATCACCAACTATGAGAGCAGAGGTAGAATGATCCCCAGAAGGGAATCCAATCTGCTCAGCTTTTCCTGACTCACAGGTGTTTTGCTTTATTTATTTTTGTACATAGATTGTATTGGATTTAAGATTGTTCGAAGTTTTAAAACAGTTATTTCAGAATTAATGGAAACTATTAATAAGGATTAACAAAAGGATGAATGGATTTAGCCACAAACTTCAGTGTTTTAAATGACACCCCTAAAATGATAACTAGGATTGCTGATGTAACTGGTGTAGCTGAATCCCATTAGTAAGAGTCAAGAATCCTTGACTGTAATGTGAGATCAATGGGTTATGACATTTTCATGTCAGGCTGATGGATCTGACTTTCTAAATGAAGAATGATTGATTATGACTCTTCAAAAGTATGGCTCATTATCAGCATATCTAGGCAACTCTTGACACCAACCATACATAACACCCATTATGGTGTGTCAAAAGTCATCACTTTGTGTGGGTGGCCATGATTTCTGAGAAAATTAATTGTTCTGATTACTGCAAGATATTACAGTATGTTGCATAAAACAAAATAGTGCATTGCATCTACAAGGAAAGTACCATAGAGGCAAACACAGTGATTTTTTTAGCCCTAAGTGCATTTTGTAGGTAACAGATGGTCCACACAGAGTATAAGAAACCTGTTCTTTCTGATGGTAGTGGGAAAATGATATAAAGCACAACATGGGCTTCATTTATTTGTTGCATTTTATAAAAATCTATGAATTTATCTTCCAAACCAGGAATGACACAAACCCATAGAAAAACAGATTTCTTGATTTCAAAGAGAGCTATGTTAGTGTTAATTACTTTTGAAAATCTCCAGCTATGAAGCACTTATATATTTTAAATTTAAAAAAAAATGTGATAGTGTTTTATTTATAGTACATTATGGTCCAGTCCAAAGTTTTGCTCCAGAGTGTAAACTCCATTGTGTAAAATTGTTGTACAGTGGATAACATGGACACTGCCATGGAGAGTACAATAAATGCAGGGCATAACAATATTCATGGTAATAAAATAAAGCCTGAACAGTCCAGCCCAATACCCGGTTCTGTACTGAGCACTCCTTTCGAAAGAAGTTGATATTACAAAAGAAAATGCTAAATATAATTTTTAAAAGGTGTATTGAATGTGGTCTGTTCACCAATATATTATGCTTTATTGTCTCCTTCAGAATTCTTGGAAAAGCTCTGGGCCACTGAAGGAAACCCAGTCACAGCAGAAATTTTTTGCCACAAGTTCTGACAGAGTGAAAACAGAAAATAGGCAGGAAGAGGCATATTTATCTCGGGAGATAAAGCACACAACTACCCTTCGCTACTAGCTTCTGAATCACTAGATGTAGGATATGCAGGATTTCAGTTTCAAACCACCACATTTAACGTTATATTAATTTGGCTTGGGGGACATCATAATGTATTGACTTTCCATCTAGGACACTAAGACAATTACAAGTTCAATAATATCACTAATTCTGCCAAGTCTTGCCAATTATTCTGTCTCTCAAAGGACAAAGGATACAGAAATGCTTCATACTGAGAAAATTACCTTTTTTTACAAAAAAATAAAGGAAAAACTATTGTGAAGAAATATTCTTTTAAACCAAGGAAGAATCTGATGAAAGAGATTTTTTTCCCCCCTTCTGGAAAAAAAAAATGGTGTCTGGCTGAAATAAGGTGGCAGTTGTTCAGGTGGGGATTTACTTTAGAGTGCTTCTAGTAGGAGTTGGACTTTAACCTGAGGATCAGTTTTGGAAAAGTCAAGTCTTAAAAATAGCTAATAATTACTTAATAAATAGCAACAGTTACTAAGCAATCATTTTGCAAATTCCTCTCTGCTTTGGAAGGTCAGCAAATTCTTAAGTGAATTGTGATTTAGGCACACCATTTTATTATTGTGGCTGGAGTATGTCTGTCAGAACGGCGCTTGAGAAGTGGCCATTTCCAACACTTGCTACGCTTGGTGACCTGCTATTTCAGATGACTAAAACAGAGGGCTCTGTTGGTTTTATGAAGTCGTATTCACATATATGGTATTGACTAACACATGAGACACAATTTGCTACTGCTCTGAGCTAGGGCCGAGCACACACGAAGAGCTCTGCTGCATTTTGATCTGTTCTTATTTTATGTCTATACTGATTGGGGTAAATGACTACACAAATCACAGGACAGTGGAGATCTGTCCTGAATCTCCGTTGCTGGAACATGACCAGCCAGCAACATCTGGAGGTTTAGTTACTGTAAATCAGTATAATTATGAGTTAGTGTTTTCAGGAGAGCAATTGCTTGGCGCTTTATCAGATCTTAACAAATTCTACTGATGTTACATCACCATATCATTGCAGAGAAATCCTAGTAAGCAAATACCGGATCAGGCCCTAAATGTCAATTCAGAGTCATAGTACTGTAGGCTGTTTATTTAATGCAATTTCTTTTTTGGGGGGGAAATAAAAAAAGAACTTGCAAAATCTGCCCAAATCTGGTAGATTTGATGTGATGAACAGCTCATAATCTACTAACTGAAACCTTTTAAGCAGTTCATCAATCACTGAATTTAAGCCAAATTTTTCATCATCCTTAATGGAGAAGTCTGTTACAATTTAATAGTGAAGCTACAGAATATTAATAGTGGGTTTATAAAAATTGCCCTGAACATCTACAGACTTCACTGTTGCATGTTGTCCAGCTGTGGCAGTTTGAATGCTTTAGAGATGAGAACAGAGTTCTCCATAATTTTTAAAAACAGAAAAAGACTGAATCAGCTTACAGCAGCTCCAACACTGGGGCTCCTGGAGCGCGAAGGAGAGCTTGTGTTCCCCCAAGAGGGTTTGGAGGCTCCTCTCACACCCTTCCCAGCATATCCGTTCACTTCTCTGGCCACCAAACCTCCCCCTGGAGGGGACCTTCACCTGATGCTTGCCTGCTGTCACAAGGTGCACTGTTCTTGAGCTGTGTAGCTGGTATTTTGCCTAAGTCCCTAAAGCAATGACAAAAATTCTCCAAATAAATAGCTAAAATTCAGCCACGTGTCCTTTCTCCCTGACTACTTCCTTTCCACCTGCTGCAGATTAATTTTGTTTTAGTAATTCTCCTTTTTGGTTTTACGTTCTTTGGAATACATCTGTATAATTTTTATTATTCAAAGTCAATAAATTAATAGTCAGTGAAGTTTCTGAAATGGCTGGCCATAAGGGGGGCTTGACGTCACCAATACACAGTCAGAACTGCCTGACACCACTTGATGAAAAGGGGCTGAGTTTATCATATATGCTGAGCATCATTGAAGAGACTGTGGAGACACTTTATAGAAAAGATAATTGCATGCACTGCTCAGACTGTAAAAAATACACTAGAAAAAATAATGTAAAATCTACCTACTGCTGTTAAAGTCTTGTATTTATTTTTAATATTTTCCCGGTAACCATTCAAGTTCCTTAACTTAATATACTCATTTGGAAATGATGGCTTGGTTTTTGCGTTGACTTGACAGTTATATATTCAGCATATATAAGCTATAGCTCAGCAAACAGAAAGCAAAAAATAAGGCATGAAATATCATCTGTTGTGCACAAAAATGCACATCAATGGATTTTTAGCATGACATGTAGGTTTAATAATTACAAAAGCTGTATTTCAACAATGTGATTCTCAAATTGTGTTCCACAGACCACTGCTGGTCCATGAAATTGTGTTACATTACATTACTTGCCAAGGATACCAAAGAATATGTCCATTGCAAGTCTGCTGGTGTGTATGCACAGAGGTCAGAGATACCAGAAGACGAACAGTGAGGTGCAGCTGCAGATCACGGACACATTCATGGCAGTTCACTCATAGACCCACAAACATCCAAATGCAGGACCAACTCTAAGTTTGTAAACAAGTAAAGGCTGGCTTAGTACTGTTTAGCCTCGATCACCTTTGAACTGACTCTTTATGGAGCCAGTTCGTTGTGCTTTCCAGTATGAAATATCTTCATATATGCCAGTAACTCTTAGTAAAGGCAGACTTAGAAAAACTCCAAGCCCTCAGCTTATTGCTATGCATTAAAGTAGTACCTGCTCTCTCCCCATCCTGATTCCCAGTTTTTGTTAGGATGAGGGTCTGAAGGACTAGATTTTAGGAAGAAATGAAGAATAGTAGCAGCTTAAATAAAAACACAAAACTGCTGTGGATGTAACTGGAAAGGACTTTAACCACTGCATTGATGAAGTAATTTGAAAGGAGTGCTGCTTCTCAAACGTGTAAAGTTAAGTGTAAGATTTAGAGAAGGAGGCCAATTTCAGTTTTAGGACATCATTAGCTCTTATTCCATGAAAATTCCTTCTAGCCACTTATTCAGACCAATGAAGAACCAAAAAAAGTAATCCATGGACTATTGCTTAGGTCATCACTTGAGTGTTTCAAGGCTATAACTTACAGATGAGATTTTCCCCACCCCCCCATCCCATCCCACAGAAAACTTGTGATTTTATGTGCTTTTTTATGCATGTATTAAACAAATGGCACAGCTGAATAGCTTTTCTTAAAAACTGGACATTCACCAAAAAGAAGTTTGCCAGCACAGACAATTAGGCTTTCTTCTTTTAACAATAGATTGACTGACTGGCACATTTGAAATGCGAGCGTATTTTTTATTCCTCCGTTCACCCTTTGAGCTGATAAACATGAACAATGGGAAACAGCTGGGACAGGAAAACATTTTAGTTTGTATTTTCAAAGCAAGCAAGAAATAAACCCATCAGTGGGAGCCAGATCACATCTTCTGCCTTAGGGGTAGTCAGCAATTGGGGGGAAAAATACGATCCATATTTTTAATCAAACATTACATATTTATTAATGTGCAGCTGGCCTATTGTGTGCATGATTTTTTTTCTTTAACGCTGTGCTGCGTCCGTCAGCCTGACATTGTTCTGTAACTGACATTACTCTATAAGGATCTGGAAATGCACAGATTTAATAGGAATCGTTGAGACAATTGCTTTCTGTATTATTAGGTCTGTGTGACGTAGGTACCATCTGAAATTCCATTTTAGAAGAAAAATAAGATATTGTTCTATCAAGGCAATTTTGTGCACCTGTGATACAGTAAGAACATACACCCCCACCCTCCTGTTTTCCTCCTCACTCATCTAACTTTGTGGCCATTTAATGATACATGCCACTCTTTTGTTAAAAATGGTTGGGCAAATGTTTTTTGATGCTTATTGAGATTAAACTTTCAGTACATCTCCCTGGTAGCAAAGGTTTGGCTGTTCATTAGTTGGAGGTTTGGCCTTGTCAGGTTCCATTGACTGTTGGCTAAAAGGATCACTTTATCATCATTTGTCTGCAATGGAGACAGTCTTTATTCAGCCTTGATTCCTCTGGGGTCACAGCTGTCATAACTTCACTTGCTTTATAATGCAGACCTCAGTTTCGCAATCCCCTTAGGTAATTTCCTAATAGATTCAGTTTACCTTAATATAGGTAATACGTTATTTAAAAAGAAATACAAGGGAAAGGAAGGGACGATATTGCTTAAAACATCCCTCTCCTAACCTACTGCTTGGGATCAATCATTTGGAAATTATGTTAAAGTCAGTTCTCATTTTGAACCCAAAAGGGAAATATACTTTCTTTTCCTGAGTTTTACTCTCATCTTTTAGCTGCAAATCTCTAGGCAGAACCCTCAGGCCTGGTTTTCCACTGGTGAAAGTTGAGATAACGCCACAGATTTTGACAAGGCTATGGTGTTTTGGAGAAAAAGGCCTTCATTTGCTCTTATTTTCAAGATCCTGTACCTAAAAAAAGTCTGGGGGAGTTTGGACTTGTCTTAGTTTATTTTTGGGGACTACTTTGGTTTTGAGATTTGTTGCAACACACTAAAAATTTGCAACACAGAATGTACAAAGATGTTTCATCACAAACAACATATTTCATACTTTTTTGGTTCTCTTTTCATTAGCTGTGTGAAACTGCTGCCACCAACCTTTTCATTACATAATAGATTTTCCTCAAAAACATACCACTTCAGCGGGGGATGCAGGACATTCTCTTGCTAGGTTTCAATGGGAGCCCACACAAACAACAGAATACTGCAGTTCCTTCCTAATACCATACTGAGAACACCATTTGCTCCACTTTCAGCCCCAGGCTTCTGGTTCATTACTGGGGCAAGCCCTAGGTGTTGGCCCACCACTCTGCCTGCAGGAGAAGCAGGACTGACAGCCAGCGGCTGTGCAGGACTGACCGGCAGACAATATTCAGGGTCCTTGGATGGGAGTGCTGTTTGAAAGGTGGCATCTACCACAGCGTCCAGGAATATCAGCACTGGAGTGAAGTACATGTTCTTAGCCAACAATTTATTTGCTGAAAACTATAGGTTAATTCAACCTGAAACAAGAAGTATGACCGAAGGTCAACGTGTTAATGTTTTGAGCCAGAAATCGGAAAGGAGAAGAATCTGCTACCACTGCCCCTTCTTCTCCAAGGGGGGCACCCACCCAGGGGCTCCAAAGAGGATCTTTCTTCTATAGAGCTCATCCAGTTTTGCATCTCTCGACACAGGAACTGGAAATTAGATGATTTCCCTCAAAATGAGGCCAAAGAATCGGTTTGTCTCCATTTGATTCAGTAAAACCTGAAATGTTTTACGAAAAGTGAAACAGCTCCATCAGGGCATTGTGAGAAGCCCATTTTTGAGTGCCTTGGTAACTGATGCATTCCTCTTGCAGGCTGGATGTTGGCTTTCACAGAACCAGAACCAGCTTGACCACCAAGAGGAGAGGGGCTGAGCAGTTTCAACATGTCATCTTCTTCAAAATTCCCATTAAAGAATGAGGAAAAAAATCAGAGCTTGATTTACACACTTTTACTACTGCTTTTACAAACTTTTCTAAAATCTGCTGGCAGCACCAGTTACTGTAAATAAGATAAACTCACATTTTTTATTTCATATCTTTTAAGGGTTACACAGAAACATTTGTATGCTTCATAGAAAGTAGTTGCAACACTGTCTTTCTTAGTAGCACTACCAATGAAGCTTTGCTTTTCACTGTTTGTTTTCAATAGGAAGAATGATGTTGTTAAAGTATCCATGAAAAGCACATAACAGAGACAGTTCTGAACAAAAAGTCCTAGTATACAACTATATGGGTCCAGACAGATGCCTCTTTGCAGGTAACTGATTAAGGGAAGTAATTTCACAGACTTTAATTATTAAATAGAAAGCCTTGATGTAAAAAAAAAAACACAATGAAAATAAAGAAACACCCTGTGGTGGGTGTCTAATCTTCAAGAGGAAAGTTGTGCTTTCCTTTGCACTTGTGGAAGTTTGTGGAAGCTCAGACCCACACATTGGTCCCACTGCTTCCTCTTCAGGAGGATCCAAATACCAAATCCTCTCCACAATTCACTGGCTGGCTATTTCTTTGTCAGACTGTTTCCTGAATGAGTGGCTGTATTTTTGAGACAAAACATATACTCTATCAATCAACAGCATATTCTCACAGTAAAGTTTTTTTCAAATTCCACTCAGTCATATCTTGTGTGTGCATTTGTGCACTAGCATGTGTTGAATTTCCCAACCAATATCTTAACTAGAAGTTGAATTTCATTTAAGTTCATTCAATGTCAAAACTCACTGCACTGTAATATCTTACTTAAGTTGGAGGTTGATAAGCAAGCAAGGAAATAGAGCTGTAATGCTGTGGAAAGTTTCGCTATAAATATTAGCTTTAATTTCTTTTTTATTATTTTCTCCTGAATATCTTCCTTATAAGAAATTAATTCAAAACAGTTATAGAGAAAATAAACATGACATAGGGGAAAAAACAAAACCAAAAAAAACACCAAAGCAATCTTTTAAAGAGTTGCATAAAAACTGGATATAAATGCCTGTTTCTATGTGTACTGCTGCACCATCCATGAAAAGAGCCTTTAAGACAACTCATCTTACAAAGGAAAATGTCACTAGATATAGTGTTGATCATTAGGTGTACTACAGTGCATTCGTCTGCCTGTACCCCACTTTGATTAGTATACAGCAACGATGGCCATAAGCACTCAGAAAGTTTTATTGAGGTTTAAATCTTCATTCAAATGATGTAAAGGGGCATTGAATGAAGATTTAGAACTCTATAAAGCTGCTTGGCAGTGTCTGTGGCAATCTATGCCACATAAAAACTGAAATGCTTCTACTTTGTTATTGAAACATTTCTACTGTAATTCTTTAATATTAGGTAGCAGCCACAGTGTTGGGACATTACAACATCTGGGAGTATTTCTCTTACTGAGGAGCTTGCCTGCTATCTATTGTACAGGATATTATAGAATGTACACACTGTTGATGTCTAGGAGATAATGGAAGAGGAATTGTTACTGCAATTGTTACTGCAATTACATATTATTATGCTTTTCAAAAGATAATGTGGGTTCATTCATGTGAGTATTTTGAACTAGCAAATACCCTAATTGCTTACATGTCTGTTATAATCCTAAATCCAGTTGACATATCTGATGTACTGTTGCATTTTTATCTGGTCATTTGCAAGTGCACTCTTTATGATCTTCCTCCGACCCGCATGAACCGTGCAAACAAGGAACACAACTGTCTTGCGCATTTCCTTTGCAGTTTTGGTCTAAGTAAACACCCAGGAAAATAGAGAGACAGAGCACTGTAACCAAGAGTGCTTTTTTTTTCCAGGAATATAGAATTAGCCTGTGCAAGTGCAGGATAAGTGCAAATGATCTGATCATGCTGTAATGACAAATTTATGAAACGAAGCGCGTGTGTATTGTTTCAACTGTCCTTTCACAATATATTGGATTGACAGAGAATGTGTGGAAAATTATTCACCCATTCACTTAACCAGAAAACAAAGGGAGATGATTAAGAAGCATCAGTATTCTGAAGCAGCAATCAAAATGACCCAGCCAAGGAGTGAAGAAGAACAGCAAGCTCAGCCAAAAAATGCTGCAGTCATCTTGCGTTATAACTGTAGGTTCATGGTCAGCATTGCTTTGCAGACTTTCCTGAGGTAGCAAGCAAGGGGATGGGGGTAACAACAGAGAGATACATGGGAACAGCACAGTGCCTATAGTATTCTTACGTTCATATTGAGTGACAGAAAACATTTGGAGAAAAGATGTGTGCTTTTATAAATTCTTGCTTAATAATCCACTAGAGGGAGCTTATGTATAACCTCTGCTAGGCCAATTATGTGAAAGGGCTTGGTTTTGCATAATTAACAAAGATGAGGCAGTTATGAGGGGAATACCTGAACTGCTATTCTTTTCTCCACCTGTCATCTTGGAGCTCAGAAATGGCATTTTTTGGAGTCTCCACTTCTAACCAGAATAGCTATTTGCTTTTCTCAAGTGGAAGGAGTGTTCTCATTGACATTAGCTGGGATTCACCTTCATAATTGACAGACTCAAACCTGAGAAAGACCAGCCACTGTTGAGCGAGGCTATACACTTATGATGGAAAAGCATTAGCAAGGTTTAACTTACCCTATGTTCTGTCTTTGCCTATTTCAATTCTGACTGTAAAACAATAATTCAGACTCTATGATTTCCTCAGAAGAAAGAGGCAAACAAACTGGATTGCAGATGCTGCTTCCTTTTTATTTCAGTAGGACAAGGCTTTCAGCACAGTGTTTGTCTGGAACTGCTTGCTTTCTAAGTGGAAACTCTGCCTCCTTACTCTGGGAGACAGCTGATATAAAATTTGGTGTCCTTCACAATATTTAACATGCAAACACCTTCAAGTATTTCCTGTAATGTTAACAAATAAAAGACAGGTTTAACTCTGTCATATCAGAAATATGAACTTTAGTTTAGTAGCAAAGATGCACTTGCAATTACAATTCTACCTAAATCTAGAGATAACACACTTTCAAGGTACATACCCACACACTATAGTCTAGCTAAGTAGTCAGATACACTATCAAAAAGCTTATCATAAAACTTGAAACTGCTGTATCCTTTACACTCATTTTGTTGCCTTTTTTCTTTCTATTTTTCTGTTGGAAGAGAAAACTTATGACTACACTTCAGCTGTCACCAGCTTTCAAGGTTATACTGATAGGAATGAGAAACATATTCCTAATCTGCATAGCAATGCATTGAGAATGCAAAGGCAGGCTTTTTGCCATTGAATAGATGATGATAAGGTCTTAAGTCTTTTGAATTTCTTGTGTTGTACTTGTATTATCATATGATTTGTTAAGCCAAGAATGAATATGTAAATTTCTTGCCACTGACTTGCTCCAAAATAATGGACATTACACTTGCACTGTGGCAATTCAGAGTGTAAAATTGATTAATATTTGTTTTCAAAATGACATGCAATGATGTATGGATCCTTTTACAACTTAAATTAATACTTTAAAGAGATGAATGGTCTCTACAGAGGATGTTAAAGTTCAAGCTGAAAAATTTGCATATTTATATTACAACCAACTGATAATAATTGTCGAAACAGAATGTAATGTGGTTCGTTTTTCATTTTAATCTGGTTGTACTCAAACACAGGACCTCATTAACTTCCAGCAACTAATACAGCATTATCAGTCCCCATAAAACAGGCTTGCCTTGAATTTATGAATTTCAAAGACTATTTCCAGTGGTGAATCACTGTTAAACACTGGGTCAGCCACTAGCATGTGCACTTCATGTCATATGCCATAGAAGCATGGAAGTTACCTGGGCTAAAGTGCTTGAGAATCCCATGGCCAGTTACCTACTTGCTCACTGACATTTGGAGTCAAAATTAAAGTGCGATACAGACATCTTGCCTTTGGTGGCTCACTCAAACACAGAATTTTTTTGCTCTGAATGAGCAAAGTCAGGAAATGCAACTTCATCCACTTCCTGGGTTAGATAATATTCTTTAACAGTAAAAAAAGAGCGAGAGATCTTTCCTTAAGATACAAGTTTTGTATAAGGAAAATGCAGAACTTTTGATAGAGTAGATAAGGGAACTTCGAAGGTATTGAGGATACAGCCCATGTAAATACTATTCCATTTGGATTTAAATAGCAATACCAATAGAATTAGTATCACTTTTTGGAGGAGAGGACCGTAAAATAAGCATGTTAGCAACACGTCTTAGGTGGTGCATTACAGGCATTCTTGTACCAGACGTATCAGGAAAATGTACATCTCCAGAAGAATGAACAGTAAGAAAGTAACTTCACAGCTCTCTGAAATTTTTGTTGTGAAATAGATATTGAATCTTCTAATAATGGTGCATATTTCTTTAGTTCACTAAAAGTTGATGGCTATAAAAAGACGAGGTATTGCTTATAGTGTACCTTCTTCAACTTTTTTAATTTTTTCATATAACTCTAAGTACTAATTAAAGGATGGGGTGATTAGCTAATTTCTATGAACAAAATTACTTTGGAGAAAATAATAAACTATTTTCTCTATGTCATCTCATATCTTAACAGCTAATCTGAACTGATCTACGGTTTTGAAATTCCATGGGCCTAAGAACTCACATTGACCCATCAGTTCAAGCGGTCTGGTGTATGGCTGGTCTGGTAGGATGGGAGAGCAAATGTAACGTTCCTTTACTTTAATACTGTCACAGCTACAAATAACTGAGGTCTGCTCTTGACTCAAAAGGCCTGTCTGAGAGCTGGTAACATCTGGAGTATAGATGCATTTGCAATCTCCTAGGTATATTCCTACAGGGAAGAGGGTAACAGTACTAAACTAACTTCCTGTAGCCCAGATGTTGTCTTTATGCAAAGAACAGATCAGTTAAGTCAGCACCATGGCTGCTTTGTGCAGTCCTGGGAAAGTCCTGAGAGGCTGAGAAAAAGAGGAGGAACATTACAGAAACTCTGTAAGGAAAATAAATGTATACATTGCTAATAAGAATAACAAGAACTTTTATTTAAATGAATGAAAATCTCTACAATGTCAATACCTGGAATTATAACTATTATTTCCTATGAAGCCATCCAGACTTCCCATTATAACATCGTGAAGAACTTTTTTGCAGATCTTCCTATCAACTGCCAAATACCTGGGGGACAACCTGTTCCAACTGCACAGTGACTGGACAGTCAGTTGTTGCGACTTTATAATGTTGCAAGAATTGACTCTTTGGAAGCTCCTTGCAAAATCAGTCCACAGAACAGCCCAGTGAGATGCCTCGTTGAATTCCCAAGCTTTACTGAATGAGCTATGTTGCGTCCAGGCTACCACAAAATTTAAAAACAAAATCCGAAAAAGGACAGGCAAACTAGTAAAACCTCTCCTCTAGCATATGAATTCATCCACCCTACATGTTGGTCACTAAAGTATGACTAATAACTGATTTTTTCATGATGAAGGGAATGTACCTTCCTATAGATCCCTGTACTGGGACCTCTCCTATAACATATTCATAATTTACTTGGAAAAATGGAGGTGTGCATATTCTGGTGACAAGTTAATCGCTGGTAGAACATTACCTAGAACAGTCAAAACTTAAACTGATCAAGACTTGGAGAAGAATCTCTGAGCAACTTGGTAATAAAACGGCTGAAGAGACAAGATGCTGACAAAAGAAAACATTGCATAGGTGGGGGGAAGGGAGGAGAAAACACTACCCCAAACCAGAAACACATTATGCGACTCTAAATAATGTATTATCACTTAGCAAAGTGAGAGACGCAGTATGGACAGGAAACATTAACTCAATGCTTAGGCGAGGAATGGAAAAAATATTATATATACACAGCACCTCTGACTGGTGAATACTTCGCAGTGTTTGATCTCAAACATGGCATTACAGAATAGCATAGAGAAAAACAATACGGACAAGCAACATTTTGGAATGCAACATAGGAATACTTGTTCTACTCTAATCACAGCTAAGCAGATCACAGAATATTTTGGTTTTCAACCCCTCCAAACACACTGGCAAATTTTCCTACTGTAGTAAAATTCTTAGCCAGTGAAACCGGGCAATTCTAGTACAAGTTCTGGCAATCCCTATGAGGCAATGAGGGCAAGTTAAGCCATCAGAAATATATATTTACACATGGAAATTGTTAGCAACACTGCTCTTCTTTTCCCTAGAGACAGCTCCATTGCAACAGCCTTGGAAAACACATGCATGCACACACACACACATACACAGAAACAATCAATAGATACACTTAGAAAGCCTGTTATACCATGTTGTGCTTCGCAGATTTTGATAATATCAGTCATAATTGAGTTAGATATAATCCATCTGACTTTCAGTGTGCTGGGGTCAGCAGGGGACGCAATGCCTCACTTCACATCAATTACCACATATAGTAAGGTGGTGGTAAGCAATTCCATTTGATAGTTTGCAGCTATAAATAATTATATGGCAATAGCAGTAAAGTTGGCTCTTGGGCACAATACAGAATCATGAATTTTCATTTACTGATATCTCAGAAGCTGTTAGGCCTACTGGTTTAAAATGTGAACCCCTGATTAGGTATATCAGTCTTTATATTAATACAGTATATACAGCTGGTAGATGCTTTTGAATGAACATTTTACTCTTTCTCTTATTTCATGAGAATATTTTCATTACAAATATAATCACATGATACATAAGGACTGATTAGAAATTGCTATGACAAAGCAAACTTGGTCTCATACTCCTTTAATACCATGTTCTATCTTTCATTCAGTTTAGGGTCTGTCCCAATCAAGTCTCTGCAGGGTTTCAGTAAGAAGATGTTTTTTACATGCTGTATAATAAATTCTCAGCAATTTGAAAACTGATACAGAGTAAAGCAGGTTTGTTAATCAAAAGAGTAGTGCAGAAAGGTTGAAAAAAAATCAGCAATTTTTTTACTTCCTTGCTTTGGCTGGATACCTGTTCCTTTTGAAATGCTGTTATTTATACCATATTCTGTGTTTTAAGAGCATCAGTCAACAGAGACAGAGTGGACATAGATATGAAGTCAGATTAGGAATAATGTAGGAGCATAAGGAGGAGTTTAGCTGATTTAAACTTGCAAATCAGAAAAGAGTCAGGCTGAGGGACACCTAAGGAAGGCTCACCAAGTACAAGAACAATAGGATGACAATGAAGGGAACTGGAAGAAGTAAAAAAGCCCGATCTTCCTAAAACATATGGGGGTATCTCTATGGCCCATAAAAATGCAATAGAATTCACTTGAAGTTTTAAAAGCAATATGGAAGTGGGGGCTGGGAAGAGTGAAGATGGAAGATAGTCTGAGAATTAGATAACTCATTTGCCTTAAAAAGCCCACCCACTTACAGAAACTTTATAATCAAACCTTTTCCTAAAAATGACAAGTGTTGGGGCGGCCGGGGGGGAGAGGTGGGGGTGTTTCCATGTCCACTCTTACACATGTGACATGGATAAGAAATGCAATACCCTAATAAAGTCATATTTTTGGATGCTATTCTAGATTTGAACTCTACAGAAATTGTGAGGAACATCTACTACATATAACAAAGCTTTTATAGACTAAGAATTTGGTTCAAAAGGAGCAAAGAATCACAGCCTCCCAGTACTTGTCCACTGGAACCACGTATTCTTGACGCTTTCAAAAATTAAGCTTTACACTATCTTAGGGAGAGTGTCTTGTTGAAATAACGCTGAGACTGTCTGCAGAACTAACATGCTGTGATTCATTGATTCTTGTCTTATCAGAAGGTGGATGGGGCTGTGAAAGTGAAGCATCTCTGGTCTGTGGTCATTTGTCCATGTACAACATATTTCTGGCAACAAGAAACCAATCACAACTAGCAGCTTCTGCTATATACTCTATTCCACCATTGATCACAGAATGAATATAGGAACATGCCACATTCTCACCTAGAGATTTCTGTGGTGGAGCAGGGGCAAAATTCACTGGTAAGCTCATTTTCAGAAGTGAGTATGCCACAAGCAGATGTTCCAGAGCACTCACACAGAATGTTCCTAGCAGTTTACAAAGACGCTGGGGCTGGAGGTGCTGTATTGGAAACAAGGCAGGGAAAAGTGGTGCTGGGGCAATGACAGGAATCAAATCCAAGAGTGCTGATGTGAAATGGGGTAGACGTGGCTATGCAACACCAGGAGGGATTTAACAGTCAAGAATAGAAAAAGATGCCTCATCAGCAAGATGTTGCCCTGGGATCTAAATTTTAGGAAAGAATCTTTTCCTTTCATGCTGACCTGAAGACCAATTGTGAAAACTATTAGCATTTTGAACAGTAAGGAAGATCAAAAAATGTTCAGTAACCTGAGAAAGAACTAATCTAGGAAAAAGTCTTCTAACCAGGAGCAAGATTAAATGCATTAATGACGTCATAGATAATTGATCAAGAGTTAATGATTTAAAGGAAAGGCAGATTACATGTGCCAAAGGAATGCATAGTTGTCACTAGTACTAGATGAATCACTAAAAATATTTGAATAAAAAAGGGAAGGTTTGCTGTATGATCAAGTAAGAACTCTATCATTAATTATGATTTGATAGGATGGCTCTAATTTTAGTAATGCAACCTATGTAAAAATTATGCATCCATGGCTTTGGGAGGCCCGGGTCACAGCCTATAGAGCAGCATCTTGCTGATCAGAGAACTGGCATTTAGCAGCATGAATTGAACTGCAATCAACAAGGAGTCTGATTTGTGTTCTAAATTGGTGTTTAGCAGCATGATCTGAACTGCAATCAAGGGAGAACTCAGAGCATTTTCTAAGGGGAGCAAATGGATAGTTTCCAATCTCATTACACAAAATATTTGTAGCAGTTTAAATTAGATTGGAAAAGATCCCAAATTATTTTAACATGAGATCTGTAGAAAGAGAACTTTTTGAATATGTTTCAGAGCAGAAACCTGCACAAATGTAAAGGTTCTAGCAAAAATTTTACTCTGAGTGCCTTTTATAATTTTCTACGTTGTAAAAGGAAAAATATCTGAAAAGCCATTGTAATATAATAAGTAGGTATTTTGTGTCTGTTCATTTTTTTACTTTGTTCTTCCGTTAATTTCTCTGCCCTATAACATGCTGCAACACCTGCATGGGTTGTTGGGTTTTTTTCAGCAAATTATAATGCTTCCTAGAAAAATTCCAACACATCTTGATAAGAAAGGTATATTACCTTGTGTCATAGGTCAGTTTCCTGATGTCACTGCTCAGAGGGCTAAAGAGCATAGCATAAAGGAATAATCCCTAGGCCTAAGTATTATTAAAGAAATTGGTGGCCTTACCATGAACCTGATGCACTGTGCATCATCCCAGTTGGCACTGTTTTCCCTGTAATTATGTCATCGATCTGATATTATACCTCAAAGCTGGTATTTCACAATATACTCACAATTTAATATTTTAACAACCACTTCCCATGCTGGTTTTGTACATTTTGTGTTTGTCTCATATTTTTCTTTTCCTCCTAACTCAATCACAGCCAATGGTCAATTTGAAGATCTGGCTACCCGGCCTGTTGCCATACCTCTGCATATTCATGAGTAAAATCTTTCCATATCCACATGGCAAACCTTTCAAACTGTCATAAGGAAGAAATAATCACCTTTTCTTTAAAATCTAACAAAGCCCACCAGAGCTGTGTTCTTTGTATAATAGTTAACATTGTCACTAGTAATCAATTTATTTTACTGGTAAAGACAGTATTCTCATGACAAGTCAAAGACCTTTGGAAACAGTACATCTGTGCCTGCTATTTAAGCACACACAGACACAAAGAAGCAGAATATATTAGAAACAAAAAATATGTCAGCTTGTATAATGGTCCCATTGTTTGCTCCACCAGAGAGGGATTGTGCCATAACATATGACGCTGAATGTGCTTTTCTTGTTCTCCAGCCTTCATAATAAAGTATTTGATGCAAATACTCTAATCACATGGAGAAGATGCGGATGTTAGTTGGCCTTCCTTTCATTGCTATTCCTGATGCCTCAAGAAATGTATTTTTATGAATATTTAAAAAAAAAAAAACAAAGAGCAAAATGATGGAATTCTGCTTTAATGTGTTACTTTTAATAGCAGGTGCTTGATTCACACTTGGCTCAATATGAGCCGCCTCTGCCAGATACTGAAGCTACATTACTGTAATGTTCAGTAAATGACACCTGTCTTGTGGCTTCTCCAATAGGCTGCTTAGTTATTTTGTATAGGATAAAACAGGTAAAGAAAAGGAACAGAGACTAACGTACACCCTGTACAAATATATTAAATTGCTCTGTATAGCACTGTAACTGTATGCAGCTCTGTGCAACATTTCCTAATGGGTAGTGCACACAATTTACAGAAAAAAGTGGGTTTCCAGAGGTGTAGGAAGAGGTAGAATAGGTCAGTTCACGTATTTATAGCACTTCACTTCCTCCTGAGCAGGGGAAGTCTAAGATGCAACTTCAAATACAAACTGACCTTAAGTAACAAGGAGCACATTGACCCTTAATTATGCTGCATGGACCCTAGAATTATCCAGTGCTAAAACAGCTTATCCAGTTCAATATTTCTGTTCCTACTCACCCATTTATCAGTGCTTGATAAAGAATGGGAAACAAGTGCCCATAAGAGAAGGAAAAAGGCAGGAATAACTACGGAGAGGACTATGGCTTGTGATAGGTGCCAGAGGCAGAAAGGAGTTGCAGGTCCACCCGAGCTACACTCTAGCAAGTGCCATTCTCTGTTGACAGGCAACAAACCACTTGGCAAGCCTGCCTCTTCCCTGGCTGTGCACATAGCTCTGCAGTAACTGTCACATGCTGCTTGAAAGCTGCTAATTTTTCTGTAATTGGAAAAAAGGGCCTTTCATGAAAGAAACAGGACAGGGATACATTGCTTTATCACAGCATACTTTGTTGTAATACAGCTACACAACACTTCTGTCAGAAGCAGCAGCCTCAATTCTAGTCCTACCTACTGTTGCACACCTCGTGGAGTTTTGCAGCAGCCTTCTCGATTACAGGAGAGTTTCCAGACTTCTTCTTTGTGAGACTTAAATGCATTCTTCCAAGCCATTTGGTAGAAATATAATAGTTCTTTTCTGCCTGTCTGGAGCTGGAATGAAAGGACAGGGCAGGCAGATACTCCTCTGCTTTCCCTTCCTTGGCAGTCATTAATTGGGCTATTACATGCATGTCTACATGAGAGTATTGCATGTGGTTAAGAAGCACACAGGGCTTAGAAAATCCATGGCTTTCATGTTATATTATCAAGTTTCATACTTTTTTCCTTATGGAAACCAAGGAGACTTCATGTACGTGTGAGTCAGCTACTGCAGAAAGCTGTAGTGCACCAAAATCAACTTTAAACCAACACTAATTAAATTGAATAGACTAAATATTACCTGCTGCAGCATGCAGCCACTATGAAACCACCAGAAGTAAAATCAGAGACGCAATTAAAAAGGTCTGTTAAAAGTACCTGACATTACGCATCCAGGTCCATGTGGCCATGAATGTCTGGCACGAGCAGAAGGGGCCTACAGTGGTTAGTGTAATGGCTGAAGCTCCTCAGGACCCATTAACAATCTCAGCAGCCCTTCCCCCAGACACTGGACAATGTAAGAATTCCTACATCTCAAAAGCCCACTCTATAAACAGAGATGAAATCTGAATATTCAAACCTTTGGCCCTCCTGCTGAGCACAGCTGAGCCTGCTGCAGCTTAACTTCAAAGGCCAGGGAGCCATGAGAAAGGAAGCGAGGCCTTACAGCGCACACTTGACTCAGCACTGGTGCCTGGCTAAGCTATACGACTATTGTGTGTGCACTGTGAAACAGAACTGTAATGTACACAGCAGATCTTCAGTTTGGAAAAACAGACTCAACATTTGGCGATTCTCACGCAGGGTCAAATGCACCAAATCATTACTTGACTGTTAATTTGCATTTCAAAAGGCCAAGCCAGCTCTGAATATATAACTGCTATATTATAACTTGCTGTGGGTTAGATAATAATTTAGGCTATGCAGCAAGAGTAGGACACAAACTTTCCCTATACTATTACAGAGGTTACTTTGTGCTGGGACCAGGTGCTCCAGGCCATGGAGCTTTTGCATCATGTGGATGGGACTGTGCAGAGGACTGGTACCAAACCCCCCGCACCTGATCTGTGCAGTGAAGCCAGGGCTGTAAGCTGCTGCTGACCAAGGATGGGAATTCTGATTCCTGGGGCACAACAAGAGTCAGACTTACACTGCAACAGCCAAGGCTCTGGTGATTTAAAAAAACATTCAGGGTTTTGGAGATCCAGCTGCAGTTTCCTGCATTGCTCAATTCTGAATTTCATCTTCTGTATGCCAAGCATGTACTCAAACCAGTGGCAGTTCAGAGGATGGCTATCAGTGGTAGGTCCTTGTGTCTTAACACTATTCTGATTTCCCTACTCCTCATCCCATTCTGCACTGAAACAAAAGCATCATTCCCCCAAAATATTTCCCAAAATTGAGTGCTTGAGATTTAGACTCAATAAAGTAATATCCTGTTTGAGGGAGTAGCACAAGAAGATACCTTTGTCTTACTGTGGCTTCTGCTGATGCCTAGGGACTATATTGAGTGCTTCCATCTAGCATTCCATGCAAGTATCTTTAGTGAGACCTTAACACACTCAAGCTCATCTCTACTGAATAGGCATGAAGGAGCCTGAGGTGCTTCCTTGTAAAAGTGTGCAAAAGCGTGCTTGTAAGAGTGCTGTTTCTTTCTGCAGGAGTGACCATACAGCTCCCACTTAAGCAAGATACTGTGCAAAAAATTATTTGTCTATTCGTTAGGACTTAAGACTTTTACCATTGTAATTGTTGGGTTTTTTTGCTAGAACAGTACACAGCTTACAGTGTTTGAAATGAACCATGTAACTACAATGCAGCCAGATGGTAGCACTGCTGACATCCCTGGCAGAGCTATTAAAAGTGGCCACATCTGAGGCTAAGATTGATTTACTTTTCTTCATCTTTTAGAAACACCACCTGAACTGTAATCTGTTTGGTTCTGGTCGTGGGTTTACTTGTTGCTTCTTTTATCCTTAATGGGAACACACACATTTATCTTTGGGTCACTCGTAACTTCTGCTCTCTCTCTGAGCTCTCAGAATGATCCCTGTTATGCCCTGTTAGCCAGCACTTTCTAATTATCTCTACTGCAAGGCCCACTATAGAAGATAAAATTATAAAAGAGTTTGTGCAATCTATGCCCAAGTATCTCAATATGCCCTTGTCAGGCTGTAATAGCGTCATTGCCTCTCACTGAGTGTAGTGGCTCTCTGAAGTCTAGATGGTAGCAATGGAAATGCAGGCTGGTAACACATTGATAGGTTCAATTTTTCACTGTCAGTAAAAGCATTTTTATTAAGCAGATACGTTAAAAGTGAAAGGTTTGCAAGAACAGGCAGTGAGGTGAGTTGCAGTTGGGAAAGCCATCTTTACATTGAAAGCAGGCGCAGAAGTCTATCCTCATGAGTATCTTTAAAGAATACAGATCTGTGATTAATCTTACTGGCGATTGTATGTCATATAAATGTCATCAAAATCTCAGCATGTACCTGGCAGTAAAAATACTTGGTTGTTATTAAATAAAAAGTGAGGTGATGATGATAGTTTTCTATAGTTCAGCGCACTGTTTATTTCATGGATCACTGGTTTGGGGCTGGGAAGAGTAGGAGCAGGGCAGAAATGTTCATTTCAGGCCCCAATTCTGAAAACTTTTAAACCTTAGTCTTATTTAACAGAGGGACTTGCATGTCTGAATTACACATGCGCACAGCTATGTGTGAACTCAGGCACTAAATATTTACTCAGCAAACTGTATAACTGGCATACAGCTTTGACTCAGTATAGCATAGTTACAACTGTAAACTGAACTGAAAATTCCTATAATCAAGAAAGATTCCTTAGCAGAGATTATTTTAATGAAGCAACAGGCCAAAACTTCAAGATCTGACACAAATAGACATAGTACAGGTGAATGCATAATTGCAACTAAAGATCCTGGGTTGTGCCAAGGAATACATATAGCTGCATTTTGTCAATTGCTACCCAACTTATTTGTTTACCCTACCAAGACTGAACACAACAAACTGAGTCACCATCAAGAAGCTCTGCTCCTTTAACAGCTCCAATAATTGTTATCTCTAATGGAACTTTGAAGCAGCAAATCAAAAGAAAATCTTCACCCGTATCATCATCAGTATCCTGAAGAGACTCTCTCTCATTTTGTCGACAACATTTACTAATACAGTAAGGAGGGAAAAAAGTGTCTGGAAAGATGTCAGTGAGATTGCCACTACATAATTTATAGGGAAGCCAAAGCAGCTTTACTTTCTGAGCTGATTAGTTACTTACATCATGGTTTTGAAATGATTGATACAGTTAGACTATGCTCAGCCAGCCACTATTTGTGCAATGACAGATTAAATATTTATTTTAATTACTACCTATAAAACAAATTTGCTCTGAAGGTGCTGTTAGTATATTTACAAAACATGTTTGATGTTAGCTCATCTGATTAAAAATTGTAGTTCATTAGATTAACAATTTATCACAGTTTTTACTAATTCAAGACATTCTTGGTAATTCTAGCAGACAAGGCAAAGATTGAATTGGTATGGAGAAAAGACATCCTGATCAAGCGCTCGAAGGAGTCCCATCACATCAGGGATTGGACCTGTGCTGATGAGAAAACTGCCCTGCTAATGACCAGGCTGGTGTACGTAGATGTAGAGGATACCAGTGCAACATATCACTATCCAAATTTTCCAGTCTATCATGTCATGAAGAAACATTTTTGCAGAGGGAAGGTGTGAAGCTCAACTTTTCTTCACTTACTCCTCACAACAATGTGAGGTTATATTGGTTTTATTTTCCCCAACCTGTTTGACATAAAGCAGTGTTCATCTTTTAATAAGATACTACAAAAGTCAGGTGTTCCATGAGGGGAAAGAGACAGGGAAAAATCACCTCTCAATCTGCAAAAATTACTTTATTCCAAGTTTTTATGAGATAAAGACACTGGAAAAGCTAGTGATTGCAGGTGAGCAATATCTAGACACCTCACAAGATATTATTTCAGGGTATTTCAAATACCTATTTTAAAAGCATATTTTATTTGGATTACGATGATAAATATTTTCTTGTCAAAAGAGACAGAAAAATTGGATTATAGGGAATAAATTTAATTGTGTTTTCCTTTTGTTCTCTTCTGCCTCTAAAGATGGAAAAAAAATGGAAATCAAAATTCCTCAAAAGCTCCGAGAGCTCTAGAAGTTACTGTTACATTTCATGAGAAACCAGTCAAAGATGGTTTTTTTTTTATAGATTCATTCAAAAACTTTCTCTTCATCACAGCAGATTACAGGATAAGTGCAGGCACATCTATACCCTGCAGGCAGAGTGGGAACTCAAGAACAGTAATGTAAATGCAGAATATGTCTGATTGATTTCTGCAGAGGGTGTTATTTTCAAAGTACATAAAAATTTGTTGCAAAATAGTTAAAAATGCTATGAAATGTCCTTTCCTATGTTATTAAAAGGTGCCTCTACTGCCTCATCTAGCTGTTTTTAGGGAGAAAATATTGCTTGCTATTACTTGACTTGTGACTTGGAGTCACTTCTAAATACAACTGTCATTTTAGCTTAGCTGAAACTAATATTCACTACCTAGGCATAGGTTAGCTATAGATTTAACGATCAATTCCTTCCATATCATAGACTCTGAGTTTTGATGAGGAGTACAAGTTGCACTAAAAATAAAGGATAATTCCTTTTAGCATTATTTCCCCTTTTAAAAAGGAAAAAAGGAATCTGACAATCAAAGTAAGCCTGTTATTTCCCTTGCACTAATAAATGAAACTGTTCTGATACAAAAAGATGAATTAATAACTCCTGTGTATCAGCATCAAAGTAGAGACTGTCTATGGAAAAAAATATAACCTTTTTCTATTTGGATTGTGCTGATAACATTTATTTTTCTCTTTCCATCTGGAAACCCTGTGGGTATCATGAGAATTGTAGCGAAGCTGATTGGGGTCATGTGTGAGGGCACTGGGATCAGAGCCAATGTCACTTCCAGCCTCCTGCAGCTTCAACAGCTCCCAGAGAGAGTGTAAGTACAAATCTGTGGCATATTGGGAAATGAGGGTGGTAACAACTGAGGTCAGTGGCCAGTGTTTCAAATAGTCTTGGGAGCAGTGATCAGTTCTTAACCCGCAGCAGATATATCGAATAGAGTTTCAATAAGGAATGGTGTTGTATCCTGCAGGAATGATGCTCTAATCCTATTGCTTTATGAAATTTGGGTACAATCATAGAAATAGGTAAAGCTTACAAATTGCATGTAGACAGCCTTCTGTCTTCATCTGGCATGGAAGTTAGAACAGCAGATCTCTTGCTTCTCGTGTATTTAGTTGTTCAATAGCATTGCCAAGAAGAAAATTAGAAGACAATGAAGCCAGTATTTTAACTATAGCAAGACTGAGTTTTCCAGTCCCCCAAAGAAAGGCAAAAGTGACAAAAATCTATAGCAGTAGGAGTAACTGTGGGCTTCCCCACACTGCTCTTGCAATGCCTGCAAGTTATTCCAGTTCTTCCAGCTGAAGTGGATAAAATAACAGTGATAATATAATTTATCAGGTATATTTCACCTGACTTTGTCTTCAACTGTTTCATTTGCTTTATTTATGAAATGCATCTCATAATCTGCAGTAGGATTTCTAGTAACTATGGGAAATGCCTGTGTTCTTCCCGGGGAGCACAGTAGCTTCAACGCTACCAGTGATGAAAAAATTTGCATTTTTACAGCTTGTCGTATAACCATGAAGGAGAGACAGATACCTCTGAGGGGAGAAGGCCCAAGTCAGCTTGCATTTGAATGAAACTGCCCAGTGAAAAAGTTTTAGTTTTCTGCTATTAGAACCAATATAATGAATCCAGTAAGGCACTGCTGCTCACAGCACTGATAGGTACTGGGGCAATGCAGAGCTGTCAGAGATCTGCTGCTCTAGGCAAGTTCTGCACCACTCCCTGGAGCTCAGCTACAACAGAGGTGTGCATTGGGTTTTCTGCACTGGCCAAGCACACCCCAGACAGCCAAGCTTTTGGGTGCCAGTTGCAACCCCTCCAGTGAAGGAAAGTCAGTACCCATACTGTTTTAAATGGACTATTTCCACACAAGAAGCCTGCAAAATCCATTTATATCCAAGAGTTACAGATAACCTATGCTATCACTGTGTTCTTTTGTACCTTTAAGCTGCCCTTTTCCATTCCAAGTTTTCCCCCCCCTCAGTTCTCTCCCACCTCCTGCTCCCTCTCGCCAGTTAATATGTTGCATTTTATTTCATGTTGTGACACCCTTAGTAGAACCTAATCTCTTCTCTAAAGTAGACTATTAATGTTGGTTGGGGCCACTTATGAGGTCATATGCTCACACAGCACTTATCTGAAGTAAATGCCTTATGGCTAATCAGGAAAAGGTAACATGCCATCACCCTGCCCACAGCTTCCCAGCACCCAAATTTCACTCTTTTACAGTGACAGAAACCCCAAGCAGCCCAAGCTTTGTTTTTTTTTCTTTTACATGACAGAGGCCATAGCCCTTAAGTAACTAGGATGGAATAAGAAGGGAATAAACAATTAGACAGGGCTGCTGGAACAAATCCTCTTGTTTCATTTTTCTTCTTCAGTTGTCTCAGCAGGAGGAGCTTTACCTCCTATCGACACCCATTGTGCTCTTGGCTGCTCGGTATGATGCAGCTGTTTTCTTAATGCCTATCAACCCTCTGCCTTTTTACGATACAAAGGTGACTTGTTAATACAAATGTTGTTGAAACCTTAGTAACAATGAGCCCCAGTTGTGATCAATGATATTGCACGTTGGCAGGGAATGTATCAATGCTTATGGATTCATTTAAAAGTCATCTGCACAAGGCTGCTGATTTTTTATTTTAAAAATCTACACATAAGAAATACACCTGCTCTATCAGACTGATGTTTCTAACTCTGCTGGGTGCCGTAATACAGTATTATAGTTCTACTATTTCCTATGATACCTACTTAGTCTCATATCTACCATTTTCTATCTGCTCCAGAGACTACATTTAAACAGAAACTCAGTCCTCCAATGAAATCCTCAATCCCAGTTATGCTCAGTCCTCTTAAAAAGGTACTTTGATGCACCTGTTCTTCTCCAAAGGTACTTCCAAGGCAGAACAAACAGCCACTTGACCTTTTTTGTTTCATTATCAAAACCTCAGCCCAAACCAAATGTTATCACCACCTAAACATCAGCTGAATTGTCTCTGGACTTATAAGCAGTGTGATAATGTTACTTCAGGAAGGACATTATCCATCAAAGCTACGTGTATGAATAGCCACACCTCAAAAGGCCATTGTGTTCAAAAGTAAATATACAATTTTTAAGGATGACAGAGTGGTTCTTCTTTACTTTATGGCATCATTACATAGATGTTGGTCTAGTCACATCCATAGAAGCATATTAGTGCAAAGTGATATTACATTAAAAGCAGACCAGGAATAACAAAATTTAATAAAGATACCCATACATGTAACTGTCATTAGTGTACATAATCCATAGAGAAGTCCCATTTTCAGATGGGAAATAAGCCCGAGCAAACTTTGTTCCTCAAATATTCTTAGTTCTTGATCAGGGTATTCTAAAGTCATTTCCTACTTAATCCACTCAACCAGAGACATGATCATTGGACTATGCAAGGATCAGTTTGCCCTAGAGAATAAAAGCTTTTGGTGTTCAAAACATGAAAGCTGAATCATTCAGAAAGTGAGCTACACTGCTATTGTAATTCTAAGTAGAAGAACTATGTAACACAGCTGCTTTATGCTTTGAAAACTGTTCCCAGTGTCATATATTCCTCCACTGCAGATCATTACACTCTTGCATGAAACTAATCAACATTAGAAATTGAAATTAATCTAGCAAACACAGTGTTTCTCATTATAAAATTATTAGGTTCCATTACACTGTTTTAAAAATCCACACAGGGATTAGGTGGAATTTTGACAAGTGACAACAGCAAAAGCCAGAATAGCTTCTGATGCCTGATTTAGAAGTCTTCAGATTTTGTACCTCTGTATTGTGAACAATAGAGTCTTTTTTGGACCTTTGGTTTGTGCTAGGACTCTGAGTCACCGAATATTTTATGGTGTTCAATGAACTACACTATGAGTCATTCATCAGCTTTCAAGTATTTTTGGAATTGTGTTATTTTGCTTAAAATTGCAGAAAAATCGACCAGAAGTGATAAAAAATGCAGCATTGTAGATTTAATAAGATCATGTGATGGAATCAGAGCATATACACATCAGCATAAAAAATTAATTTAAGCAAAAATTAGGTCTACAAAGGAAATGAGGCATTCAACAATGAATTGTTAGAGAGTTATTGTATTCTGAACAGGACCCATTTTACTGGAGCTAGTTATGGTTGCCAAAAAGTTCTTTGCCTCAGATGCTGTCCGTGCTCACAATACTTATTTCCATACTCTGTTGCAGTTTACCATTTCTACAGCATTCTGCAGACATACAAGATTTTTACTAGCACTAACTGATTAAGAGCTTGATTGTAGGAATGTCAGATACCATACAAAGTGCATGATCCAAAGCTAATTTCAGTTGGTGAAGTCAGTGAAGAAAAAAATCCCATTGAAGAGTCAGTCCTACTACAGTCTAGGATACAGAGAACTATTCCTAGAGTGATTATTCCTAGGTTTACATGGGTTTTTTGTTGTCTTTTTTTTTTTGTTTTATATAGTGCCTAAAGCCACTATAATGCCTAAATGCCACTATAAGCAATGGCTTCAGCATAAGGACCTGAATCATCAACATCACTGGAAGATAGGGAAAATAAACAAAGCTTTACACAAGGCACATGAAGAGCAGTGGCAGAGCTCAGAGCTCACAACCTTGTGTTTATGATGATCATCCAACACTGTTTCTCACACAGGTTCAAACTAAATGACATTTAGTCATGGTTCTCTTGAGCAGAGATCAGTTTTGGCTTTCTAGCAAGGCTGAACTAAAGCCATTTGGATTGGAGAAATAATGGGAAGGATTGTGTCAAAATCTGGAAGTTTTTCCTCTATCGAGGGCCAAAGTTCTTGTGTCACAAGACTTTGCCTGAAAGAGAAAGTTTTCTTAGATGCATGACTGTGTTGACACTCTTATTCTTGCTTGAGAGTGGCTTTTCATGGTTTTTTTGAAACCCCTTACTAAGCAGTATAAACCAAGTCAAATAAGAATGGGCTCATGGGGCTGCTTTGGATGGAACTAACAAATTTACACTTTAGTGAATTCTGAACAAGCCTTCCCTGAATACACAATATCTTAGCCAGTGAAAAGTTCACCATTTCTCAAATTAAAGCTTGGTCATTTGGGTATTAAATGGATGGACACCCCATTTGCTCCCTGTGATAGCAGCAAGAGATAACTATCAAACTGGTTTCAAATGTCCTTCACTGTTACCAAGCTTCTGAGTGATTAGAGGAGGAGGGATCTGCATTTTCTAATGTGATACTATGGAAAAGACAGTAACTTACATCCAGCCTGTCCCAAATGATTTTAATATCCTTTCCTGCAGCATATCCCCAAATCTGCTGCTGCTGCTGAAGAGTGCCATTCAAGTGATGGACCTCTCTTTCATACAGTCAGTACTCTGCTGCATACAGACTAAAGCTGTGGCTAGACCAGAACTCATGAGACTGGTCATTCAGCTTTTAGTGCCCAAATCTCCTAAGAAGACAGGTATTATTACCACTAGCAAGGCATCTCATAAAATATTTGGTTAGAATACTATAAACTGTCAAAGCCAAAGAAATGTTTTCTGTTGAATGCTTAGAATAGGTCCTCAGTTCAAATGAGAGGAAGAAGGCTAGGAGGGATAAGTTCTCAACTGGAAATGGAAGGTGTTCAATGCATTGAACCATTCGAAGTAGAATGTCTCCACGTCGTCACTGGTCTGATATGGTGGTATATCACAGGATGTAAATGGGGTGTATTTGTAAGTAAATAATAACGTGGAAATCATTATACAAACTATTTTTTTTCATTAAAAACATTGTAAGAACTCTAATTGTCTTGACACAAAAAATTTTCTTTGGGGGAAAAAGTTTCCCACACAGGTTCATTATTATTGCATTTAACTGATGAAAAAACTGAGGTAAAGGGTTTGTCTGGCACTAAAAAATCTGCAAGAGTAAGATTATTGCTTGGACTTGAAACTCCTTCCTGTCATGCATGAATGACAGGTGCCAGTTGCAGTAGTTTTCTATTCTCCTTCCACGAAAATTTGAATTGTGCTCCTTTGAAGAAAGAGCTGTCTGCCCACCCACATTCACAGCTACAATAAGTAGGACTTCTACAAACTTCTTTACCACAGTTCTTGTTTGGAGGTAAATTTTCCGATTTCAAGCTTTAGAAAAATGGCTGCTTAAAAATTAAGAGGCTAACAATAAAGGGGGCAGGGGAAGTACTGTTTCTCATGCTACCCTATCAAAGGACAGCATGAGTTAGTGTGTTCTTTATCAAAAGGTAAAATAGGTACCCCGTGTATCACTTAAAGACAAAGGATTAATCTTTTCTTAACATTTTGGAAGAAAGGTTGCCTATATTTTTGCTGACATGTTTTCTCTGAGCAGATCTAACAAAGCATTCTCTATATTGTAACAGCGTTTGTCTCAGTCAGTCTAGTACATCATGCAATCATATCATTCAAGCTTGTTTCAGGTATAGGTTACTTTTCCATTAATTATATTCCAAGCACATGTATACATATCAGAGCTGTTGGGATGTCTATTTCTATTAGTTTAACAAGCCCTGGTATTAATGAGATTGCTCTATAATTGAACCTTTTCATGGGTCCCTTGGTGATGAAATTATGCTAATCTGAATCTGCAACCACAAGGCATTCATCATACTTGATCAAATAGTAAACATCAACAGTGATATGCTAGGAGTGTAAATGTGCCATTAATTATTACATAAATGAACAAGCCCCATTATTTCATCTTTATATTTGTGCAACTTAATAAAATGGGTGAAGTCAGAGTGTATCAGACTTCCACTATGTGGCAGCATGGTCCACTTAACAAGAGCATGAGCTTGTAAATACTGTGATATCTTGAGGCCTGAGTGTGTATGAGAGGAAAGAAGGTGGATGTATTTCATCTGCTCTGAGTCACTGTTGCGGGAAACAATGATACTGGTCAGTTACATACCTTTAAAAGAGAAAAAGCATCTGATTTCCCAACTGCTGTAATTATTCGCTTCTAAAGTATGTGTGGTTTGAGTGAGGGACATATATCTCAGAATGTCTGCTTTGGGATGATTTATATCAACTTCAAAAAATGTTTGTAAGCTTAAGCACATAAGATCTTATGTACCTACACTTGCAAAAAAAAAAAAAAAGATGGATTTGCAGAATGCCTGTATTCCTGTAGGCATCACTACACACCTATGGTCACACCACACTAAAGAAAAGAAGTAAAAATATCAGGCCACTTTTAATTAATAATATAAGGAGGAACGGAATTGTCACAGCGCAGGCATAAAAATTACTATGTCTTTTTTTCCCATGTTTTTTATTAGGTGCACTGTACCTTATAACTGTTTGAGCAAGTAGTAAATTTCAATGCAAGTTGCTTCTATTGTTGCTTTAACATATACAGAGGTGAACAGAAAATAAAAGAAGCTAAGGCTTTTATTTCGTTTGGTAGCATTTTAGTTTGACTAATCACAACCCCAATATTTATCTAGTGACCAGAGTATTCCTCCACAATTATTCTGCTGAAGGAAAAAAATCTTATCAGAGAGATCTTATGAATATTGTGAGCAAGATATGTAGTTCACTGATGTGAAATACAGCGGTGCCAGATGTCAGGAACCAATTCCGAAAAACAAGATCATTTTCCCTTTTTGAATGTACTTTACTAATTTGTGTAAAATGGAGCATGGTGTGGTGATATTAATTCTAGTTTTTAACTCAGTTTGACTCATGCCTTGCCTCTGCCTTTTTAATATTTAACACAGCTATTTTAACTGTACTTGTGGAAAAAGACATTCTGTAAGCCATCAAACTACACATTCAATTAATACAAAAATATAGGGATAAGTATTCTGCCTTTTCACTATCCATTCCATAGAAGCAGCATATAATTCAATGAAAGTGTATTCAAAAACGTATTCAATAATTTCCCGACATAGTTCAAAATAAGTTCCCGGATTGATGCAGCCCTGGGGCAATATATAGGAGTACAAGTTGTTCACTCCAAGCTGATTCTACTGCTGCTAAAATCAAGGTAAAGGTCTTTGTGACAGGGCCTGTTCCAGTATTTATGTTACCTTTATAAGCAAGTGAACTACAAAACCTTAGGTTAATTTAACAAATGAACACACAAAAAAATGTTTTTAGGAGAGTTTAGTAGATTTCTAAAAACATTCTCATTGGGTTTCTACTCTTAACATACTTATTTAAAAACATTCCCATTTTAAAACTTAAGTCCTGACTGTTTTATATAGAAAAGACATAGAAACAAGATGAAAGAGAGCGCTGCCCCTCTGAGCTCCCAGGCTTATCATGTATTTATACACATCCTGTTAATGACATTTTGCATTCCTGAGATACTTTGCCCCAACTTTCCTTTATTAAAATGGAATTATTTTGAGATGTATACCAATCATGGCCAGAGTTTTATAATACAGAAAGAGCATATCAAAAAGTACAAAAACATTCAGTCTTTCAATTTCTTTCCTTTTCAACATTTGTCAGTGGAAGCACAGGGGACTGCTTGTGCAGCACTCCCCTCCAGAAAGTGCCATGTTCTGCTGCTGCTTACTTATGCTAAGCAGCACAATATTTAACAAATAAAGCTACCGGAATGTGGCTGAAGATCAGGACGCAGCACTCTTTCTGCACACAGCAACATATAGCAGGGATTTACCTAGACACTTTTTTCTGTTAAGAATTGTCACTGAATGTAATCACCTTAAATTATGCTGGTTGTGAAAGGAGTGAAAACTGTCTCTCTCAAGGGTCTCCCCGACACCTTACAGGTCAGATGTTGGACCCGATTCTGACCTTATTTACACTATTATCACTGCTCATTCCAGCAGCCTGACTTACTCCAGTTTCAAGCAAGACTAGTGTCAGGCATTTAGTTTTTAAGAGATGGTTTCCATCCTTCCCTTTTCTTGTTTTTGACAGTATTGCCTAATGCTGCAGTTTCCCTCAGAAGTGTTTTTGTAACTGTCTCCTATTGAATCAGCTGCTCTCATGCTGATTGTAGCCATGCCAGCTAGATCAGATTCACTCTGTTCTGTGCAACTACCTATGAGTCTTAAATCACACAGAGAAACCCCGTGATTCAAAAAGATAAGCGATCAAACTGTCAAGGGACCTTGAAAATTAGGGGAAGCTGAAGGAGGAGGGTATCCATGCCCAGAAAAAAACCCCAACAGTAAATAAAAAATAAAACCACCTCAGGTTTTTGTGAGTGTATGGATTTGACCATACAAAGGCTTTAAATTCCCTTTGTAGGACTGCTGGCTGAGGAACGCTGGCATCTGCAATGGCGCGCACTGTTCCTAGATACTTTCAAGTGCCTCCCTGAGTCTGCATAGGCTTATACTGAAATCATTAGGCCTTTACAAAGACAGTTCCTTCCCTCTAGCAAGGTAATGGCACAATTACCCTAGTGAAAATGTTACTGAGGCACTTAGAAAATCTGTCCTGAAGGCATGACTCTCCACAGAAAAAGTCTTTGCTTTCAGATGCTTTCTCAGCTCTTTTTGAGCACAAATGCATAGTCTTAAACTTGCAGCCTTCATGAATCATTTCGATCACCTGCACAACATAGGCCAGAAGCTGTATGAGAATGCCCTTAGCTTGAGCTGAACTAGAACATTTTAAAATATTCACATTCTGCTCTCAATGTTTTCGGTGTTAGACAATCCCTGCAATCAGTGCTCATTGTCTCCCTTTTGGAAACCTGCATTTTGTATCACCTGAGCGTCTCTAATTTCAGATTCCAGTTACTGAATTTGATTTTTATTTATTTATAGATTGATGATTCCTTTATCAATGCAGATACATAAAATAGTCCTCTAGATTTCTGTTAGGTAAATTATAGTAACAATAATTTATCATAAGTATCATATGACACAAAAGTATGGAGCAGCTTTTCCCAAAGGCAGAAGTTTACTGAACATTGGTACCATTATTTATAATTATACCCAATTTCGTTATATCCAGATAGCACAGTAAAACCACTCACCGAGGTTCTTTTGTTCTTGGCATTTTAAAAATAAAAACTTCAAACAGTTCTTATACTTCCTAGTTTATAGTCATCAATGGAAATCTACCCTTTCTTTGGTTTTATGTCTGTATACAATGCCTTTGTTACATATCTCTATATATCTTTTAGTAATTATTTTCACTTTTCTCTCCGAACAACAGCAAAAAAAAACACACCTAAAATCCTATTGCTTCCTTGCCCATGATTTCTAAATATTTAACAGAATAGTTCAAGCATTCTCAAACTATGAATATTTCTGTTAAAAACAGAAAACCCTTACCTAATTTACATCTTTATTATTGGCATTATTATTATTTATGGACACCATGTAAGTTTCTAAGAAGGAAACACTGACGGTCAGTTAGTCCAAGCTTTCACTCAGGTAAGCACTGCTGTTAGCACTAGAAAAGCCATGTCTTTCTGTAGCTGACTCTTGAAAACCTGCACAGACAGATTCCATAACATGTCTCGGTAACCTGTTCCAGTCATGTAGCCATATTCGGAACATCATTGTCCACGATAAAATAATGAAGGATTCAGAACACCATATTTCAAAGATCCATAAATGTCAGAGGTTTTCAGGTGGTCTTGAAAGCCAAATGTCCACCTTATTTAGATATGGATGGGTAAATCTGACAGTTACAGCCATCACAAGAATTTGGTCCATGTCAACCTACAATATTAATTTCTCTTACAGTCCACATAACCTTTTCAGGTAACTTCAGATGCATGTAACTTCTGATTCATCAGCTGAGAGGAAAAAATAGGGTATTGCTGGTGCCACAAGAACAAAGGTATCAGTGCGCAGCATTGCACTGCAGAGTAATAATAACTTGAACTTTCGAGGAATTCAAAGTCCATTGGTTGACTATTCCACAACTCCTGAAGCAGATTTACTTTTGCACCCTTCCTAATACCTTGTGCCTGTCAATACCTGTCACCCATCTTTTTCTGGATGAATACTTCTCAATCAGTACAACTGAGATAAATGAAATGCCTGTGGATATACACATGCGTTAAATAGGTGTGCATGCTCAGAATCACTAAGGGGTGAGAGAACTGGCCAACCAGAATAAAGCACAGGAATGGAAATCTTACATGGAGGTTGATGTCATTGTTTCCATGATATTCCAGGGGGAAAGGTTCTAAAATTCTAGCTGAAAACTTTAGAAGGCAGTCTCTTGGAGTACATATATATGTCTGTATACATGTATGTGTTGGTGTACTCATATGGCCCTTTGTTTCCATAGTAGCTATAAAAATAAAGTAATTTTCTTTTAGATCAGCCATAGTAACCTTGCTATCACTGCAACAGGATTCCTATCAGGAATCAAACAATGTAGTTTTGTCAGATGTGTTAGCATTACTGTAGATGACAGTAGTTATAGCAAAAACATAGAATGGTTTCCCAGGAGGTATGTACTCAACACCGCCCACAGACCAACTGCAACCTTTTCAGCACCTCTCTTTGAAGGGGTAAAGGAAAGACAGGTTATTACCCCCAGAGAAGGGTAGTATAGACATCACAGCCTAGAATTAATAGTTACAAGCTAGAATTAAACCAATAGCAGTCTAACTGTTATGACACAGAGGTCCACATTGTGTCAGGCAACTCAAGAAACCATGGGCCTAAACAGTTTTGCATACAGAAGTGGAGAACTACAACTCCCCTCTACTGAGCAGGAGCTACCTGAAGATGACACACAAGGCATACAACACAGCAGAGCAATCAAAGATGGCCAGTCAAAACTTTGGCACTTACAAAATGTCACTACAGCACCTGCAGAGTCTGGAGGCTGCCAAGTTCAGGCAGTCTCCAAAGACAGGTTTTAAGTTCAAAATCTCAAAATTAGTTATATGAAATGGGTGGAAATCCATGGCAGAAAGGTAGAGTGAGCTGAAAGGAGCACAGGGGCTTTGTGGAAAGAGGAAGAAATGGCTTTGGAACTGGACATGGCCATGTGAAAGCAGCTTAGTGTTTGGGAAGTATCAGGTGGCTTTGGAGTGGGACTGGAATAAGAAGTGGGGATTGAGGAACACCAGGAGAGACTGAGGCCACCATGGGCCAGCCTCCTGCCCCACCAGAACACCCTAAATAGATTTCAGACTGGAAACATCCTCAGGACTGGTATGAATACACCTACCCCCCTTTCCACATTGGACCATCTACTTAATGCTCCAACTAGCATAACTTCTACTAAGCAATAGTCTGCCGTTTTCAAATATACAAGCACAGATTTTACTGCACTAATAACTGTTTCCAGTTACATGTAGACTACCTGGCAAAAAGCTGCCACTGAACAACTTGTTATGGGTACTCAAACAAATTCACTTACAGCCCTTTTTAAAGAACCTGCTCCCTTCTCCAAAACCCTTGATGGAAAAAATAATCTGTAAACCATCCTGATCTGTGCTGCTCCTAATTTGTTAGATGTTCAAAACTGAATCTGTTTCTTATGTTTATTACTTGATCTCTCCACTCACTTTGTTTTCCTTCCTGGGTGCATCCAAGGTTTTAAAACTTTTACTAAAATTATTTAATGAGACTTCTTATACAGTAAGGTGCTCCATGGTCATAGGTTGAATAAGGCCAGCGCTAGCTATTGCTCTGCAAAAAGATTATATGGATGTGCAGACGGGGTCATGTGCCAGGGAAAATGGTTAATGTTGAGAAGGTATCAGCTAATTCTTGGCTCTGTCCTTTGAAAGAAAATAGGTTTAATAAATGAATCATCATGTAGTTTTAAGATTACTTCACTTCTGTACTTCCTTCACCTTGTAGGTTTGTGTTTGAACCTTTCCTTGCTCAAAAGATTCCAGACTTTCTTAATTTCACACAAGGAAGACTATAGCTTCACACTAAGATCAGATTCAAATCTGCAAAACTCAGGAAACTTGTAACAGTTAATTTTAAGGTTATATCCCACTATTGAGTTACAGAATTATGACGTTCATTAATGCAGCTACGGCTGCAAAACCCCAATGTGTTTACCACTGAAATAGCTCTGTGAAAAAGCAATATGCCTTCTTCAAGAAGCATACAAAACCCCTGAAGTTCTACTGCAACAATTCTGTTTGTTTTCACAAAACATTCACTGCTTTATAATTTTTACCTGACAGACCATAGAGATAATAGTTTTTCACATGAAATGAATTAATCTTTGCTGAACAGATTTCATAGCAATACAGTAGATATAGATTATGTGTGAAAGCGGGTGAACTGAAATCTAATTGGATTTCATTTTAAGTCTAGCTGCTGCAATTATGACTTCTGAATAAAAGTGGTTGTTATTTAGCAGGGTAGCCTAAGCAATGCACATAATTATTATAATTATTATGTACCTAATGATATCCAATAGGAGTCAGCATTGTAAATAAATACTGTAGATTGTTCAGCAGGGTGGCCTGCACTTTGCAGAAAACTAAACAAAGGTTAATAAATATGTTTGCAGATGATTGTTTTACAGGAACCCTGGGCAGCACTATCTGTTGGAGATTAGCTACATTAGGACTCAACAGACCAGAAAACATCCAAAATAATAGTCTTGGTGCTAGCTTATAGATGCAGTATATGAAAATAGCTAAACCAAATTCCCTCTTTCCCGAATTCCCAATTCTCCTCAAGTATAAGCTACAGTTAATTTTTTATAAGATCACTTACTGGACAAAATTCAACTTCTTTATTTATTGAATGCTATAAATCAGAGAATATGGAATCAACCAGACCATCAGTTCTTCTGTTCCAAGCTCCTATTTAATTCTCAGAATTTAAGAATATAAAATGGATACTACTGTTTGAAGTGTGGATTACAATAGCTGCAGATGCTGCCTAACCTCTATTTGCACTGTATTAGCAGAAGAATTGTATTTATGTAATGAAGACAATGTCCACTGCTGATATAGATGACACATTATAGATTTAAAATTGCATGTGTTTGCAAAGTGCATTTCAGAACCGTCAATTTCTAAAGTCCATTGTGTTTTCAATTATCTTCCCACCCAGGCAAACTAGGGAGAGACTAATCAAGCATAATGTCCTCACATAATTCCCACTATGCCTTCCTTAGAGAGGTCAAAGGGCACTGTCACATCACGATTGCAGCTTGCTCTGCCATGGGAAACACTGGTATGATTTACAGTTTCTAGTCTCCATTACTAAATGTAGCCATTAGTAACAGCATGCTTAGCTACAAAATAATTAAGCATTTTGTTATTTAAAGTTTTCCCACATAACTTTTGAGATAATTTTAAAATGGTAAACTTATTTTGGTAGTGGTCAATTAGGTTACAGAAAACAAAACATACCAGCCTGCAATAAATACTCCAGTAATGTATTTCAGGCTCATGCATTGATTTGAGTGTAAATATTTGTTTTTGAATAACATATGTAATACAGGCCGCAAATGAGGGGAAAGGGTATGTATCTCACATGTTAGTAGATGGGTTATTAACTGATTGCTGTCCTAGAGTAAAAGGGCATAATCCAGATAGTCACCTAATTGCCTCCTGAATTGGAGGTTTGTAGGTCATCACATAAAAGATATCCCCAAGAGAACCTTCCATCAGAGATGAGAATTGGCCACTCACTCATCTCTGTGTTGAGACTGCTCATGTTAAACTATCATTGCTGTGAGAATGAGCACATTGTTACGCTTCTCTATCACATACAACAGGCACTGGCATCATCAGGTCATCTGGGGAGGAGAAAATTTATCTAAGATGCTGCAAATGACTTCATTTTGTACACCCAAAAGAACGAGACCTCTAGGACAGTTGAACAGAAGGATAAGGGTAAAAATCATCCCTATTGATATATGTGCCCTTTCCTCTATTCACTGTTAGTGGAAGGCAGAGCAGCTTAGTGTTACCCCACTGTATAGCTATCATATACAAGCCACAAATGCATAACTAGAAACAGTACATTACAACATGTGCCTCAGAATATGGTCCTTTAAATATGTGAAGCATATACCAACAACAATGATGAAATATTACCTTTAACCTAAATTGGGTTTATTAGAATCTACAGAAGGTGCAGCCATCACACTGAAAGTAATCTGTCAACTGAACATTATTTTACAATATTAAAAAAGGTAGCAATGCTTTTAGAACAAACAACAGGGCTCCTTTCTGGTTCAGCTTTCAATACAGGAATAATGTGAAATTATGAAGTTGATTCAGCTCAGAAAAAGCATAATTTTTTAATCACAATATTTTGTAAGCCACAAATGGAATTCATTTTAACAATTCATGAATTAAAGATATGCTTCGAAATTGAGTCCAGCCTCCTAAAAGCATATATAATGTATCTATACAGCAAACTTAGGCACTAATGCAAACTAAGTTCTATTTACATTTTGATTGCTACCTCATATCTATCAATTAATGTACGGTACTCATAAAACACAACCTTCAACACCCAGCTGATGTGAAGAACTTCCATATACATTTCAGGCTCAGTCTCTACAGACTACTTTGTTGGGAACACTATGTGTAAAGTTAAATACAGTACTTGTGTTTTTATCTATCTAAAATTTATTTATCTAATATTCTATCAACCAATTTTTCTTAGGTGAATTCCATGCCTTAAAAAATACAGCCTAACAGAGCATTAAAGAAACAAAAAGCAGCCTGTTGCGTACATGTTAACAAAGCTCTAACAAATTGCATTTGAAGTCACAAAACCCATTTTTTCACTGGTATCAGTAATAATTTTGATTCAGAGAACTATCATTTTCCTCATTTTAAAAAAAAAAAAAAAAGGTCTCCTTAACTTTCCATTGGCTTTAACATGAGTTTTTGGTATGCATAGCCAACAAGTTGGGTCTGCCTGTTAGACTCTGGCAATAGGAATACATGAGAAGTCAACGGGCCTAAAGAATGACCCTTTACCCATGGAATAAAATAGCCTAAAAAAGAGGGCAAAACCCACTTCTTTTTACATACATATGATTCCAGTAGTATTATGCAGGTGAACAAGGGAAGCTGAACCGGTGTTAATATGCTTGTTTATATATGACTGACCTGCAAAACAAGCCAAAATATGCCCAAAAGGATGGATTTGATTAGACAAATAGCAAGTTGAATATTCAGGTGGAAAAATAGGATTCAAAGTATCACTAAAAATCGCAAAGCTCATCCTGATTTATAAATACAAAATACACCCACAAGCTATGAATGCTATGGAACTAAACTCACTGCTCTCTTTCTCTCACCCATTTAAACGAGCACTTTCAGTAATCTGGATCCAGATTATTGATTAATCTAGCTGCTAGGAAGGAGGTGGGTGCTTACACTGAAAGAAACAGCGTGTCAGAGAAGGGCCTTTTTAGAATAGGCCACAGCACCTTGCTTCAAACTTCTTTAAAGCCAGAAAGATTACTTATTTAAAATAGGTTGAATGTTTGTGTTTTGTTCTGTGTTCAAATCCCCTGATAGCCATCATGTGTCTTTCCCCTGAAGCTGCTGCTGTGAATACAAATGGTTTGTTAGTCATGGCTACACTGGGCTATTTAAGCAGATCAGAGGCTATGCAGAACAACATCAGCGTGAAGTGAGGAATAGAAACTGTTTGGCTCTGAGAAAGAATGATACCATAAGGAACTTAGCATGCTAAAACAGGGCTGGGGCATGCATGTAGGCAGTACAGCTGGCAGAGTTAGCGATCACTTGTATGCAAATAGGTTGATGAAAAGCTTTGAGCCATCGCAGTGGGTCAGTGCCCACCAGGGTGGATTTCATGGCACTGGTCACTGAGCTCTTGAAAGATCAGGTTGCACCGTCTCAATTGAAAAGATCTCTTGCAGAGATCTTTGCTAGTTCATTTCAAAATCTGGCTCCAGTAGTATCAGTTATACTGGATGAGACCGCAAATTTGTTCCGGTAACCAGAGCTTGCTCGTATTTATTGCACATCTCCCTAAGAGCCTCCTCCTCAAGAAGGAAGTCTGGTGCACAGTATCGCAAAGCTAAATTTGTGAGCTTTTGTCTCAAAGCTTTCTCTACATTTGACAGTTTTCTGTGCAATTGGCACACCTATGTAGGTGCTACCTAGGTGAATAAGCCTCCTAAATCAGGTGTCTCAGTTATGCACTATGTTGCTTAGGATTAAAGATCACAATTTAATTATAAAATGCTAAAATTGAAATACTGCCATTATACTTAGAAAGAGATGTTTCCATTAGAAGGAAGGTTTGTCATTACATAAAGTGTCAAATTTATGATGTTTAATCTGCGAGAAATCACTTTTCTGCAAATAGACTTCCAAAGTTGACTATAATCTTGCCTTTTCTTTCTCATTCCTTTATTTTCCTGCACTGGAAGGCTTCTACTGAGCACAATAAAAAAAAATACTGCAATGAGAACAAATCTGATACCGGGAAATTATTTGTTTGTCCATACTTAGCAGCTCAGCAGAGGGACGAGTGGCAACTTATATTATTTTTATTCTTTGTTAATGTTACCTACAGATTATTTTTTTATAAATCTTTTCGTGAACTTTCTCTGTTTAAAGGCCAATCTTGACAGCAGTTGGAAGAGATGTGGTTGTTCTTTAAACTTATTCAGCTCACAGCAATGTTTTTTTCCATCTTTTTAATGCCCAATCCTTCAAAAAACTTTCTGACTGAGGGCATCCATCTAAAACATACTCAGCTTTTAAGATGCAAGGAGGTAATAAAGCCAGATAAATTCCTAAAACTACAGAAGAAAGTAACTTCACATATTGAAGTCTTGAGCACATGTGTATTCACTCTTTTTTACAGAGACCCTTGCCATCTCACTGATTCACTCTGTGATATTTAGAAGCTTCCTTTGTTGTCTCCAAACAACATTCACTTCTGGTGAATGCAAAAAAAAAAAGAAATGAAAAAAATAAAATAAAAAAAAAAGAAACTGAATAAAAATATTGTGATCATTATGAAACAGTTATTAGCACTAGGCCCTCAGAATGAGTGGCATGGACTAATGTATGTTTAGTTTGTCTCTTCAGGATTTTCTCCAGTCATGAAAACATCAAACATCGTTCTGGAGTAAGCCTTTCAAGTATCTTCTCTTGACTCTGCATGGATTGAAAAAACAACTGATTGTTAAATCTCCCTCAGAAAAAATTATTAAATAAATTTGGATTTGTGTAGATTTATATATTCAGATAGAATCAGGAAATAAATGGATTTTTATGATAAGCCTATGTTTGGGAGGATTATTTCAATTTGCTACATAGATATGACCTACATTTTCAAAAAACAGTAATAATGCCCCAAGACGACTTTGATACTATCTATGCTTGTCAATTTGTTGTGATTGAGAACAAACTGCTTCTGAAGTTTGACCAAAAAAAAAAAAAAAAATCAAGTTTTGCAGTTAATACACATTCACTAAAAAAAAAAAAAGATATCTCTTTATTTCTGGTATTTATAATTTTAGATTACGTAAAGAAAGCTCATATGTTGCTTCTCCATCAGCACTAAGTTTCTTTACTTTTTGAAACTGTTAGCATGTACACACTTGAACAGTTTTTTGGTAACTAGCTAAAGGAAAAGGAAAAACCAAGCAGCTTTATTACACAGAATCTTTAGAGAAGAAACCTGTAGTTTTATATGAAGGTCTATTTAAGGACAAGGAAAATGAAGAGATTGCTTTATACACAGAAGACACATTTTAATCCAGCAGAGCATCATAAAGTTGGGTAAACAAATGTTTGTAATATGAAAGCATTCACAGTGTGTATTAGAGGAATAATTTACATTTCTGATGAACTCAAAACTAAGACTAATTTGAATGTCAGCTTTTAGACTTGTGATTTCAAGGGTCTGTTTTGGGTTTTCATGCTGGCTTTCATTGCATTTCCAACACAGTGGGGAAAAAAAATAACTCAACTGCTAGCTATGTACTCTTGTCTTATAGCTAAAAATCTTTAGTATCAATTTTGATTACCTTCATAATCTGAGTTATTATCTTGAGGATTACTCATTGTACTGTTGCATATAAAAATATCCTAACAGCAAACTCGAGTACAGATAAACTGAAATCCGGTTAAAACTTATTGACATCAGAGAATATTTATTATTTTGTACTTATACTTTTAGTCCCTTCCATGCATTAACTGAAGCCCAACAGAGAGTCTGCTGTGATTGTTTTAATTTACCAGTATAACAGAGGCTTCATCTCCTTCTTCTCTCTTGCAACACTTTGGTTCATTAAGGACAGTTCTAGTTGACTTTAATACAGTTCTTTAATAACTTTGAAAGTTAGAATTTAATAGTATATCCTTTTAACTGCATGGGTTATATCCAAATAGACTGTTCCCCACCTACATGTTTCTCACATTTAGGTTTGCCTACTATAGGCACCTAAAAAGGGATGTCTGTTACCCATGAGAATGGTCAACCTAGACTGAAAATCTAGACTACAAGGTGGTCTGTGTTAGGAAGGGCAAGGCAAGGAGGACTTGTAAATACCTTCTAAAGGAAATTCAGAAGGTAACCCTTTTTATAAGCTCCGAGTAGAACTTGTGATGCACGGAATGCCTTAAATGAGAATGTGGTGAGCATGGTGGACTGAACACCACATTCAGCAGATCAACTGAACCTTGTTCCTGCTGGAGACAGGTGCTTGTTGACTGCATAGTGAAACTTTCTACTCATTCCCAGTGAGTAATTACCATAGTATTTTTAGTTTAAGTACAGCGTTCATAGCACTGAACTTCTAAAAAGTGAGAGGTTAAATTAACCAGCACTCAAAGTCAGTCAAGAAGGGGTTCTCATCAGCAGTATATTGCATAGTTATTGTACTAAGCTATCAAAGAACACAGTTTCTCCCTCAGGTTTTGAACAAAAGGATTATTCCCTATGTAGTATGGGATATTTTTCTGCTGAAGTAAAAGCATTCAGATAGGATATAAGATTAGGGGTTTGAATTTCTACAGCCACTACCGGCCCAGCTGACCACAGTCTATCAAGCTACTAACCCTAGTGTCCTAATCAAACGCAAGACTCAGATAATTGCATTCTATTTGACTATATTATTTCCATTGTATTTTAAACTGCAGTACCAAGTAGCTGTGTGATGTTCAGATTTGGGGAGGATATAGAAAAAGTCACAGTTCTTGGAAGAGGACAGCCTAAACCTTTCTACTGGATTTGTATACAAGTTGGACACTGACTTTAGCACCAAACTCTGAGTACCTTCAAAGAACAAATTGTAAACTTTTAGAGTGAAGTACCCTCAATGAAGATAAACTCAAGGGACGTTTCTCTGCCCTTCAAGGGAGCTTTTAGTTCAGATGCTTGGCTGAAGCCAGTCTGAACAGATTTCATCACATAATTCTTTGTCTGAGGGAAACAATGGGGTCCTCAAATTATCTGAACACACATAGTGCTGGGACATGCAGTTTATCATAAGCAAGAAGAAGATACTGTGAGAATTACTGGTTAAAATACTAACACGTTGCTGATGCTCAAAAAGTACAGGTGTGGAAGGAGGTGAAAGTTTATGTTTAGTTTAGCATGTCACTCATGTTAACCCGAGCCTTATCACGTCGCTTCTGATCAACACAGCATTTAGCAAAGCTCTTGGAAGGAAAAGGAGTTTACAAAAATGAATGGAGGTATGGGGAGCTGGAAAGTAAAAGAAAACTAAAGTAACAGGTGACAATTTTACTAGTTTTAGTGGTTTATTAATAACTTCTATCATAGTGAGAGGTAAACTAGCACATGCAAAAATTTATGTTTAAGAGGACAACATATTTTACTGTTAAAAGAGGGTCGGGTCTTTCTTGGGCAAAAGTTACAGTTATTACTTCCATAGGGAAGAACAGGAAAAGTCACAGCTAAATAATTTGCATACAATATTGCAAAATTGCATACTTGTGTCTAGCTGGAAAGCTAAATGGTTATTTGGGCAAATGTTTGCTGTGGTTGCACAGGTTACTGAAGTGAAGGTGAGGTACTTGACATAACTTATGTATTTCACAGTAGATCAAAGTGGTAAAGTGAATTATATAGGGGGGGGGGGGGGGAAGAGAGATTTAAGCAAAGAATTTAGTTCTGAGCATACAGGAAATTAACCATTAATGCTCAAGAATCATATCCCCCCACCCCGCCTCCAATCATGACATGCTTGCAGAGATGAAAAAACCTCAATATGCTATTGAAAAGCTTGCATAATGTCTAATGCACAGATGACTGAGGAAGTTTCCCTATGTACCAGATCAAAAGACCAGTCATTGACTCTTCTAAGCAACATCTTCAGAAAGCACCTTCTTGAACAGAATTCCAAAAGCACTACCAAGCCAGTCCTTTTCATGTAAGTTGCAGTCTTCCTGCTATTTTAATCTCCAAATTAGATCTTTAGAATTAATCCTGTGGTTACTTCACTGACATACTATGACTTCAGACATGCCAGAGACATGTGGTACTCACTAAAGCTGCCTTTCTTAAAATCAAAGAGTCAGGATTTGGAAAGAAGTGATTGTGGTAGGCATAGGCAAAAGTAAGGAACAGATACAGAACAACTACAGCATCTTGAATGTTACTGCCAAGCCACATAAATAAGAGTCTTTCCTTATTATCAGACTAGTTACTGTGAGGTCCAGTATCTGTTAGCAGTCCTGGCACAGGCAAAGGTTATTAAGTAGATATAAGCATGCTTAGTCATAGTATTACTGATGACAGTATGAGAAAAAGGGGACCACAAGCCATCAGCAGTGGGCAACATGCACCTTATTTGTTTCTTGCAACAATTTGTTGAATTCAAAGACTCCTGTTCCTTTGTTTCTCCCATCAGGAAATTCTTAAGGAATAACAAAAAGAAGCTGTCACATACAAGTAAATAGTTCTGTTCCCTTGGAACGTCGTTGCCAGTATCTCCCAAAGACTACCACATAAGCCATCTAGATCTGGTGTTTGATTACCATAACAGCAGACGAGAGAGGCAAGAAGCAGCTTATGGCTCTGGTGAGGTTTCATGCTTTATGCTTTTCTCGATGTCCTGAGGACTCTGATGTAACAGCAAGTGTAAGCATTGCCCAAGACGATGAATGCAGGATTATTTCACCTTTATCCCTAGAGAAGAAGGTGGTGTTCAGCATGTCATCTCACTCAGCAAAATGCAGTTTGGGTCAGAGAGGTACCATTGCTGACTTTCTATTTACAACCTCAGTTTGTTTCCTGGTGCTGCACAGCAATTGTTAGCCTCCGGAAACTCCCAGTAATCCTCTGATCAAGGTTCATTAGGGGTCCGAAGCAATATGCAATAGGGAGAGGAAAAGACAAAACCCAGAAATAAAACATTTTATTACACACAGCTCCTCACCAAAGGCAGATTGCAGTTTTAGTTAAGTCAACTAGATGGACAGAGGCAGAGTTCCAGGTCGGTTTAAACTGCCCTCCCTTCAAATAGATTTAGCACACAAATGGCTAGAACACTGTGTATGAAATACTTTTCAAACCAGCATCCAGAGACAGTCAAAACCTGTGGTGTTAGTCATTTCATTTGCAGGAAGAGAAGACAGCTTCACTGTCCGTAGAGGTGATGGAATTAAGAAACGCAAAACAGACAGCGTTATCAACATGCAGAAAGTAATAGTATGGGCACATACACAAGTGGATGTAAATTCTTGAATCTATTAATACGCTCCCCTCCCTCCTACACTGCCAGGGCAACTGTATTGTGCACCTGCACACCATGTGGCTCTGGGTCTTTAGTGAACAGTGGGCCATGCTTCTCCTCATTGACTTCATTCCATTGTCGCACATTAATATAGCAACATGTGACAGATGATAGACCAAGATCAAGACAGCGGAGGAAGATAACATCAGTTTGCCTCTTCATACAGCTGCTGACCACCTTTCATTTTTCCCAGAAGTCTGCCCCTACAGCATTAAAACATGAATAGTAGGCAACAGTCTGCAGCTCCCACTGCCTGCTACAAAACCAGTAACTTACAAAATACAAAACCTGTGCTTGAGAGTACTGACAATCATGGCAAATCCAAGCAATCATTTCAGTATACCTTCAGTTTTCACTTTCAGGTATTTGTTGGTTTTTTTTTTTACTGCTGCACAACCTTTTTTCTTTCTCTCCACCCATGTTCCCCCTCACTCAACTGAGAAAATTTGCAAGTTTGAATTCAATCCCACAAATAATTGCACCTGTGTTTTTTTTGACCAGGCAATATTTCCAGGGGAAAAAAAAAATCATTTGATCTTTTCAATTTTAAATAATGTTTTCTTTAAAATCTTAGTTACATCCAATTATAATTAAAAAGCCCAATTATTAAAAAATTCAACTAAGTGAAACCAATGATTCACAGGCAGGTTAAACCACAGATCTGATAAGGTTGATTACTCTGATGTATTGCCATGGTATATAAATACTTGTGGTAGCTCTAAATGAGCTGCCACCTCTAGACTGCAGCTGTGTATTCAGAAACACTAGCTCAGGCACCATAATAGAAGTGCACTATCGTCTTGCTACCCTGCTTTTGACTGCAGAGGTGGGTTATTCCACGTTAGCTCAGAGATCACCATGCTGTGTGGTGCAGCACACCCTTATATGCTTTGCTGAAGACTGTTCTTAAAGTCCTAAGACCTCAAAAACCAGGCATTCAAAAGAGAACATGGGCTTTTCAATTTACATATATTTTTTAAAGTCAGCTTTCTCTTAGAGTGTAACCCACTATTTTAGGCCTCACTCTACACTTTCAATTTAAGCATGCTTTTATTGATGGAGTATTTTACATCTTGAGCACTTTTATTAGGATACAAAATGGTACCTGCAGACTAAGACACTCACTACAACAACCTTTTGTTTTGCTAAATATCAAACCCTTTTCTACTCTTGTACTCAGAAAAAAATTAATGAGCATGTTCATAAAGGCAGGAAGGAGAACTAGGCAGTAGGCTTGATTGTTCTCTCCACACTTTAAACTCATGAAATACCATTATCTTAACAACTGTGTTACTTTCAGTTTCTCCTAGGACAAGACAGGTGATGCTAAGGAATTATCTGTGTATTTTTTTGCACTTTACCCTTCTTACCCTTCCTTTTCTCTTTCAATCTCTCCTCCTCACCAGATTCCCACATACATGAATCACAGGAAAACAAACAAAGAACAGAATAAAACCTGCCATTGAGATTGTGAACACAGAATTCACATCTGAAGAATATGCATATAACCACAATAATTCTATTACTGCAGTCAGATATCGCAGAGATTAAGTCCCTATTAAAAGAGACTATAAAACTGAGCTATTTTATGCCTTTTTTTTTAATCTGTCAGAAGTTTTTCAGATGGGTATTGATAAGAGTCTTATGAATGCAATACACAGGGAACCACACTGAGAAATGAAATGCAAATAGGATTTTTAGGAAAAGCTTTGCTAAGTGTATAGCATTTGCCTGAATATGGAGAATTCACATACGATTTATTTAGTAGCAAAGAAAGAAGTAGCTTTGTTAAAAAACAAGACCAATTAATCACACTTATGAACAAAAAAGGGATACACCCATAGTACTCTATGCAGATTTGTTTCATTTTATAATATAAAAAAGTACAATAACACTGACATTTAAGCTGATATAGTGCTACATTTATGCTGTACTGAAAAAGTTTTCTAACAATTAAAGAGAAGAGGAGAGAAAGAAATTACACTAACAGAACTCTTCCTTTATTTCTGACTTTGAAAGTTTGCTGTTGAATTTATTTCATTATCAGGTCTGTAACTAAACCCCACTGTAATTTCTCAAATCTCAGAATGCTTTGGTTAACATGACAGCAAATCTTTATGTTCTACTGCCTAGAACACCAATATCTTCAGAAATACTCCAGAAACAAATACCCAGATGAAACTTCATCAGATTACAATCCCATATTTTCTTATGTGTTTTTTCTTTGTCTTCAAATGCTATCCAAGAATTTTTTGCTTGTCTCCTATAAGGAACTTTGATTAACTTCCATTAAGTGACTAATTCCTCAGATGGTATATTTCTGAGTGGTTCCATTGATGTATGCCAATTACACCAGCTGACAAACAGCCACTGCATTACAAAAAAAAAAAATCCATATTTTTAATGACTCCCTTGCTGTCCTCCATGTACGTGTGTATGTCATGACATACAACTTTCTACCATCTGCACCTCTTCCTTTATATATATGCATTTTGTATTATAAATTCCTTAGCTGTGAGGTATCTTGACATTTGACATAACAGCAGGGCTAGGGGGGCAGCGTAAGTGCTGATCATTAGATTATTGCTGAAGTATTCTCTCCTTTCCTCCCCCTCTCCCTGCATTCCCTGGAGACACAGGTGTTAATAAAATCAAACAAAATGAAAATGGGTAAATTATTGCAAGCTATGAACACCTACATTGTGCCATGCCTCACTAGTTTCCAATACCACCTCATTCTTGAGACAACCAAAGAAAAAGATGCAATTTCATTCTGTAGACTGGGTGGTATAAGGAAAGGACAAAAGAGACAAGATATTGCAATCCAAAGGTCAGTGACCCACTCCCTTGTATAATTCTAGCATTTCATTTATATCCTACCAATCTGTCTTTGGATGGCTGATACTAAATTAGTAGCTAAAAAAGAACAATTTTTAAAATTCCTTAATAACTAGTAGCTGAGCTCTAAAGCTGGACCAACATATAAGGAGATGAGCACAAGTAGTAGCTTGTAATTTATTTTCTGAAAATAATTTTAAAAAATCATACTTGAAGAGTCAGGTCAGATCTAGATCTGTGTCTCACCGCTGTACTTCAGGAATCCTGAAAACAAATTTAATCCTTATTCTAAACACCACACAGATTTTGAAGACCTCCAAGGGTCTGAACCATTCTTGAGTGCAATATACATCCAATTGAATCTTCCACAATGGATGCACTTTATACCTTTTTAGAATGTAAGCAGTACATTTTTGTGCTGCATTCCTCATTTCCCATGATAAAGCACATACTAAACTGTGCTTTTCCACTACATTCTCCCTAGAAGGTTTGATGCAGTAACAAAAACTGTGTAGGAACATCAATGTTGAACTTTTTTCTAATATATATTAACAGCTTATACCTAGATTTGATGCTTGCATTTGGTCCCTTCTCTAGGCACTGGGCTAACGCTTGGTCTTGTGAAACATGTAGGGTCTTAATACTTCTTTACAGTCGGAAGTGAATTTAAAAAAAAATAGATCAACCATAATAAGGAGATAGTTCTAGTCTTGGCTTATCACATATGGCACTTCAGCACTTAAATGATCTGGCTCACCTGTAGTAATGTGTGGAGGCCAACACTTAAATAGTCTGCTAGCCATTGTTATTGGAGCAGTATCGTACAGCTCTTTGTATTATCATCTACTGAACAACCAGATAAGCACAGAAGGAAAAAATTCTAGATGTGTAGAAATGATCAAAGAATCACTTAATCTACATCCATCCAGTATATCATGCAATGCCAGTTAGTTACCAGGCTCACTCTCTCCAGCATAGCAATATTTCACACTTCAATGCAAGATCACAGAATCACAGAATGTTAGGGATTGGAAGGGACCTCGAAAGATCATCTAGTCCAATCCCCCTGCTGGAGCAGGATTACCTAGATCATGTCACACAGGAACGCATCCAGGCGGGTTTTGAATGTCTCCAGAGAAGGAGACTCCACAACCTCTCTGGGCAGCCTCTTCCAGTGTTCAGTTACCCTCACTGTGAAGAAGTTTTTCCTCATATTTATGTGGAACCTCCTGTGTTCCAGCTTGCACCCGTTGCCTCTTGTCCTGTCAATGGATGTCACTGATACTAAAATGCTATATATTATACAATTTTATAAGAAATCAAAAGGGAAAGAATTCTCTCTAAAGGGCTGGTGGAACAGAACAAATCAAGTGCTGCTGGTAAGAACACAGGAAACTTAACTATTAAGGCCAGATACTTCAGAGAGCTCCAACCCCTACAATTGCTGGCAGCCAATCACTGGTCACACCCATGTTTCATTTACATTCGAAATATTGACTGGAACTTTGAATTCAAGACTACAGCTTCCTAGAAAAAAATTGATACCTTTCTACTTGCAAAGCTGTCTGTCTATGTTTATTTCAACCAGACCACAGTAATTAGTATTTATGAGGACGAGTGAAAGAAGGATGCTCACAGCAAAAGGGGATTATGAAAACACAAGAACGTGTGAAGATGCCGATGGGACTGAACAAACGGCACCTGAGACATACATGCAGCAGGCACACGGAAGTGAGAAAAGGACAGAACAGTATATATGTAGCTGCCTACATATACAGGCACAGAAATACCTTTTTTTGTGCTTTGTTCCACATGCAGTCCAGGGGAAGTCTTGGTACTTGTACCAAATACATTTACCACCACTTATTTAATGGGTTTATTTGACTGTTACAGATGCCGGCATCCGAGACATCTCTGATTTCAGGCTAATCAAAGTAACAGTGGCTGGCACATGTTAAGTTCTTCAGTGCTAAGTACTAGATCTGTTATGGGTTTTAAATGTGCATGTGTTGCATATTTCTGGATTTATATCTTACATGAATATGACTAATAAAAAGTGGACAGAAGAAGAGAGCTCCGGAAAGAGCTTGTCAACAGTATTTTCAGGTGAAAAAAAAATGAAAAATAGGTGGGTTTGATCTGCAGAATGTGAAGTGTATGAAGTACAACAATTAAAACAGAAGGGTAGATACTTCGAACTCATTAAAATTTCTTTTGAAGATGAAAGTCATTAGATTTCAATGAGAACTTGGAGCAGAGCTCACATTGACATGAGAATATTTAACCTGTAGTCTACAGTGCTTCAAGCAACTGATAGTATGATAAATAATAGCTTGGCTGTAGTAACCACATAGAAGGAAAAAAAGGATTACCCTAATCAAATACAGTCAGCGTGGTGTTGCCTGTCTCTGTGCTCCACATTTCATTCTGAATTGTTCAGAAGTTTGCAGTTATAAAAACGGAAATCCTGAGTTCTTAAAGAGGAAATTGTAAAGGATTTCTTTTCCTGTCACCTTCAAGAAAACTTTGATAATATTCAGGGTCAGTTCTTCAGCTGGCATGATCAGCAGAGCTGTGTTGAAGCCAGTGGATAACTGCCAATTTATAACAGCTGAATGTCTGGTCTTACTACAGGGACAACCCCCCATTTTACAACTTTTTCATCCATGCCCCTACCACCATACTTTTTTTTTTTTTTTTAATTAAGGACATTAATAGCCAAATATAGTATTTGTTGTCAGGAATACCTGTTCTCCTCTTCTTCAAGACTTATATTTTCAATGTTAGTGAGTTGCACTAGCGATTAATTCTTACTCATATTTCAGTATCACCACGAAGCACAAGCCAGGACTCTACTGTACTTTACCATGCCAGTATTTTTTATGCTATATATTGTAGATAAAGGAGAGCTCATCCCACTCGGTGCTCAGAGATTAAAAAAGCTGAATAACAATGTTAACAGAGGCCTAAAGCAGAGATAATAGACCCTCCTGAAAAGGCAGGGCAAGCTTGTGTTAGACAGCAATAGGTGCTGTCTAACACCTAAAGCACTAAACAGTGCTTTACAGTTAGTTCACTGTAAAGAAACAAGAAGGATCAGAAAAGGGGAGACACTTGCACAAATAAAGGCTCCATGCCCTAAGTCAACTGCAAAATCAGGATTGCTCTTACAGGTTATCCCACTGGATGTCCAGTGCCCAGGCAGTCAGGGGGGGAAACCACAGTGTGCCCTTCTTCACAAGAGGAGGTAGCATTTACATAGTAAGCAATACATAAAGCCAGTGGAAAAACAACCTCAAAGCATTTCCTATTCAATCTCTTTGCACTTTCCTAAACACTCAGATCCTGAATATAGAGGGCTCAGCAATGTTCCACCAAGCCCTCTTTGTACCCAGGGCAGCATGATCCCTACATAAAATATCCCTATAGAAGAAGAACCTGACTTCTTTTTAGCATATAGGTACTTTCTGCATGAATCAAGAGGAAAAAATTAAGATGACACTCTGCACTACAAGATTCCCCTGAAGGGCTGTGTAGGCAGAGGTTTTCATTTCATTAAGAACACGCAACACAAATTTCACACCTTTCTAATCCTAGGCAGTGTTTCCTTCACCCCAGAATTCTTTCTTTTAACAACAAAGGAAATACCTTTATCCTTTGTTCTGAAGTTTGAGAATGCACCTGGTGCCTGCAAGCAGTGGCCTCAGTGGCCCACTCCATAGTGCAAGGTCTGTGGGACAGGTGGGTGCAGCCCCCCCTAAATCCCCCAATGCAGCCGCCCTAACTCACAGCCAACTGACCTCTCCTCAGGCACATCTCTCCATGTCCCCACTGCTCTTGGGCCTGGAGCTGCGTGCAGTCAGCAACCTTTTCTTTCTGACCAAACTCACAAATGGCACCTTCTTCGAATCAAATTCCTGCTGTCTTACTTCACAGCTCTCCCTCATTAGGGTAACGAGGTACACAGCTCTCAGGTGTTCCCAGGGGCACAGCTCCCAGGCTCTGTTTACTACTTTCCTGCCAGTACTGGTGGGGAATCAATTCCATTGTAGTTGTGTAAACACAAAAAAACAAATTCTGAAAATAAGTCATCTAGGGAGGAAAAACCAAAACATTTTATCCTGCATATATTGAAAAAAAGCAGTTCTTTTCTTCCATTCCTCCCCTATAAAGGAAATGCTTTAGGGAAAGTAACTGATTTTGTGAAGCCTTTTGATTTTGACAATAATCTTCTTTGCCTTCTTTGACAAACAGGGGTTCAGGCAATACATTTCTGACTGACTTGAGTTGCATAAATAGGCTTTTGTAGGTGCACATTACAGCTAGGAAGCCTGATGGTAAATGATCACTAGTGTGATGGTAGACCAGTATCCATCCACCTCTAAAAAGACAAATAAAGAAAAAAAAACAACATAGTAATCTACAACAAAATATATAAATAAACACCAACTACTTTTAGCTAAATTAGCCCTAAAAACAATTTACCAAGAGATCATGACTCTAAGGCTGGACATGAAGGGGAACAGAAGAGTCACTGGACAAAGATGGAGAGGGGATACGGCAGCTGTCAGGAAAGAAGCCAAGTTAGAAAGTAGAAGACCTGTGGGAACCTGGCAGAGAGGTCATACAGACTGAGCTAATGCCATCTCTGGGAATGGGGAAAGGTGGATGGTCTCCTTCAGTCAACTTTTGCAATCGTCCAGAAAGATTTGGTTTAATTCAAGGAATGAACTTGTAGCTGGTTTGCTTCTCTCCTTAGTAATAAGAGCTCTACTAAACTTTATCCGACACATGCACCAAAAAAAAAAAAAAAAAAATCAAAATAACTCTTTAAAAAACGGTCTCTTTCAGCAAAATATCTCCCCAAATCCTGACATCAGCAAGGTTTGCTGCAAGGGAACAATTTAAAAGCCACATTTACCCTTTAGATAAATGGTCAAATACCACTGAAATTGTGTTACTCGCAAATATTGGGTGCAAAACTGAGGCATGTGTGCCCCTAACAGTGCCCTGTCAGTAGTGCAGGGTTACAGTGATGTACTGATTATCATAGATGATATTTGCTTTGGCTGTATACTACATATTATTTTCATTTGCAGTATATAAAAAGAATGGTTTGAACCATGAACAAAATTTGATAATTAGAGCTTAACAGAAAAGACTTTTGGAAAGTCAAAGTTTTTTATTTAAGTGAGAATGGAATCTTTGGAAGAGATGATGAGGAATGACCTTCGTAACTACTCAGAGGATCCAACATCCCAATAATTTGCTCATTCAGCTGGTAATGGAAGAAACCAAAGTTCAATTTCTTGCTCTGGTAAAATATGCCGCAAGTCTGGATTGCTTGTATCCCAGCTGACTGCCTGGACCACCCAAGAACTGTCAAGTTTGGGCATATCTATCTTGATGTTCCTTTTTAGACCTTTTACAAAAGATGTGATAAAAATATACATTGAATTTTGTTTTTCCACAAACCACTTGGCAAGGAAAGGTGAACCCAAAAGTTAAGAATGAAGGATGCATCATCTGGGAACGGACTCTGTTAACCAGTGCTAACTGAGAGCTAAAACACAGCAACCTTTCTGAAAAAATCTGTTACCTGATAGAATACCTCAGATTTCAAAAGAATAAGCACTAACTACTGAGCTACTATCTATTTTGTTGCAGAGGAGGTCTTTTGCTGACATTTTTTGCTGTAAATTCCACTGTTAGTGGAACTGAAAAAAGTTTGATAGGAGCCTATATTATTGGAAGATTCCCCATCTGCTCCTCTGTGAGTGGCTCTTTTGCACAGAAATAGAAAATCATTTTGTTCCATGGGGCTGCTCAAAAAATTTTGGCATACAAGATCTTGTGTGGCAATTGCTTCTGTGATTGTTCTACAGTAAGAGTAGTAAAGACAAGGTCATGACAGTGGGTCACTATCATAAAGCTTTGACCCAGTTGCTGGCAAAAGTTCCAGTTGAACAATGTGCTCTGCATTTGCAAAAAGGTTTCATTAACATAAATAAAACTTCCCCAGAATTCAGCAGAAAACTGACTTATGTTGTTATGCAGAATTTAAAACTCCTATTATTACTTCAAATAATCCAAGCGACTTGAACACTTCCCTGAATACATTCTAAGATAAAAATGTTTTCCAAATATTTGAGAGGAAGGAAGGAAAAAAAAAAGAAAAAAAAGGCTAAAAATATTAAGGTAAACTTACATAAACTCTCCCAGTACCTTACTGAGTAGCTGTCACTCTAAACACTGTACATTTGAGATCACTGCCATAAAATAAAGTTATTCCTTTGCTGGTTTATTACTGTATAGCCCTATAAGCAGACTATCTAGGACTAAATCTGAAAACAGAATTCAGGCACACTGTAGAATTTAATGTTTAGAAAATCCTTTGTCCTTGTAGTATTTGTCATCTTACTATGTTAAATTTAGCTGGTCAAATTCTGCTCTTACTTGAACTTCACATCTGTCAACATAGAGTGCAGAAGGCATATGTCAAGGCAGCATTTAGCTTAGCGTAGGGAGAGATTTGATATTTGAAATATATTTTATCTTTTGAAAGCCATATGTTTTTCCAATAATAAATGTTGAAACAAGGTTCCCCAGGGTCATGCAATCTGTGTTCTTTCTCACTCAGCTAAAGATGGTATTAAGGAGCTAAAATAAAGAGAAATATTGTCATTTGGTTATGTAGTGTAAAGTGCTTGATATCATTCTTCTGACATTTTGGACAATTCGTTTAACAAGGAAATCAACACGGGCACACTAGCTGCTGAGTACTTCCAGGTTGAGAGCTTGTGACAAGACCGGATTGTCAGCTGGAAGGCTGTGTGTGTGCCACCAAACTGATAAACACACACTCTTTGCAGCATCATGTGGGGAGAGAACTGGCTGCCTGGTGAATGGTAGACCTTCAGCAGCTGGTAAAACAGCAGCACTGCAGGCAGCTGCCTGCCTTATTTGGCAGACAACAGCTGCAGACATCAAAGAGAATAAAAGAGGAAGGTGGAAAGACTGAGGTAAAAAAGGAATTCAATCTACACTGGTTTTATAAAGTACATGAGTTACTTTCTTTTAATGATAGCAACTTTCTAATATTATCAGTTCACCTGACTTTTAAAAAGACATATTAAAAATACTTGCAAACATACACTTGGAGCACTAATTCCTCAAGCATCCTACTGGATTCCCAGAGGGTTAATCCCATAAAAAATACTGGGTTCTATTCAAAAAGATGCTCCAAAAATCTCAGGTAAGATTTTAAAGTTATTTTCCTCAGGTAAGCAGAAATCACCAGAGTCAGGTAAGCAGAAATCATCAGAGCAAGTAACCTTACTAGAAGCAGTATTTACTATCATTGCAATGTCTTAGTTTTCTTATACTGTGTACACAGAAATAGAAATCACAGCTGCTCACAGTGCCCAAGACAAGATAAGTCATCTATTAAGGTGACTTAATTTTTTCTCTGAACCTTAACAGCAGTGAGCCAAAATAGAAAACATGCTGATAAAATATGCTAGTTTATGCCTGTAGTGTACCCACTGCGTATGTTTTGGAGTGGCACAAAATGCACTAGTTTCTTTTGGCTTTGTAATAGAGTACACAAGTTATTACTGATGTCGTAACACGTAATAAGGACTTGTATTGAAAGATGTAATGACTGCAGGGTGTCAGATTAGTGTGGAAATTCAGTTTTAAATAGTCAATAAATGGATAAGTGGTGAAAGAATGGTACATATTCAACTTCCAAACATACGTGCAAAAGACCCAAATGAGGCCTTTTGAACTGACTGACGGTTTACATGATACAGAGAAATTCTAATCATTTTAGCTGAAACTCTCCAAAACATTCTTCCAAAATTTTCTGCAGTGCTTCAAAAATTTCCATACAGAAACAACAAGGTGGGAGCAACAAAATTAGCTGCATTTCAACCTCTTGGTCCCATTGTCTGTAACTAAAGTTTTTTAGGGGTTTTTTTTAAATTTATTTAGCACCAAAACTGAACCTGGTGAAGCATTTCACTGTCACACTTGTTTACTACTGGAAGCAATTTTATGTTTTTAGAGAGTCCTGGAAAATGGAGACAGATTTCCTTTACAGATATTTTAGGTCAAATAGTTATCCACATAGCTAGCTACCTGTCCACTTAAATCACAGGCATTTGCGCACCTAGACTTGCTCCGAGGTTGCTTGGCGATTTCTCTCTGTTTAATTTTCGTTGTTTTACACAAACACATTGCCCCCCATCAAACAAAGCAACTAAGTAGGTGTTTGAGCAAGTGGTAATTCCATTGAGGCCAACACAATCCTTCCCATATACAAAGTAAGGAATATTATACTTTGGTCTTCTGAAGCTGTTCCACAGCTCATAGGTTTAACAGCATTAGTTTGGTGTGTCCAATGCTATCAGTTGAAACACTGAAAATTAAATTTTAAGATGAAATTTCACAGATAAAAATATTAGGATAATTCTGTCAGCTATAATACTGGATGCATGCATACAGCATTATATACAATGTCAGATTCAAGTAGGCCATTACAAAATGTCAGATGGCATATATCAGCTGGGAAACGGCTTGTTTCCCAACTTGATTCCCACTAGAACCTCAACCAAAAATCATCAGTCCTGTTTTTTCCACATTGTACTTTTCCATTTCTAATTGTTTCCAATTCCTCACAGAAGCATGTTCCATTCAGCTATCCAATATAATACAGTATACATAATATTTTATAAGAGACAGCTTCTGCAACTGCCTTTATACCTTTAGGCTTTGGGACTTGATGTCACAATGGTCTTGATTTATTAGAAGACAAACCTTTTCCAATGCTTTTTCTTTTTAAAGTGAACTGTAAATAACCAATCTAATATGAAAAATGCTAAATAGCTCCTTAGAAATTCTAATGGAGATAGTCTACAGTTACATCACCCACTGCAAAATCTTTGTGTTGATGCTTTACCTGCATATGTGGAATGTAACCTGCGTATGTATGCATATTTCTGTGTTGGTCTGCTGGAATACAGGAATTTGGGTTGGGTGCAGCTAGCATGTTAAAGTTGGATTCCAAAACGTAAAAAAAAATATTATTTTGCTGTATTTGGGGCTTATAGATTTTTACTTGAATATTCAATGACATATTTGCTGTTAAATGTAATTCAATCAACAGTCTCCCTGTCTATTTTTATTGGCATCTTTATTTCTTTCAGTTCTGTAATCTTGCTCATTCGGGCTTCCCAACTCTCAAATCATCCCTGAAGAAACCTTGCTGCAAAGCTTAACTCCAGCCAGTCCTCATTTTCTGCCAGCAACAGCACTTTCTGCCTATGTTTACATTATATGGCATGTAAATACCATGGCAGGCCTCAATGTCAGCAGCCGAATCTGGATGGAGCTAGGACTGACTGGGCCATGCACCTTGATCCTTGAGTTTAGACCTCTAGCTCTGACTTCATATTAAACTCAATTCTAAGCTACCAATTCTAAGCTTCCTAATTACTCCGTTTTCTCTTGTTCCCTACAGGCTCCATCTCTAGTGAATTCTGCTACCGAGCAAGATCTGCTCCATCCTTTATTCTATAAGCTATGATCAAAGCTTGTAGAGCTCAGAAGCTCTTTTCTCCCTGACAGCCTTAACCAAATAACTTTTCCAGGCTTTCCATTCCTCAGAACCCTGCCCAGCTTTGCTATCACCAAACCAGCATTTCCAGAATGCAGTTAAGTGCTTACCACTTAAAACTTTAAGTGCTAATTGCTTAGTAATGAAAACTTTAATTGCTGGGAGATGAAACCTTTAACTGCTAAGTGGCTGGCAGGGTTCCAGTCCATAACAACCAAAATTCACTAATGTAACATTTTTAAATGCCCTTTGTATGAAGACTATTCTATACCTAAGTGTCTGAAGGCCTAGATGCAATACGGTTTTTTTAAGTATTTCCAGGATTGAGAAAAAAATGTGACTGAATTAGCAATGGCTATTTTGGATTAAATAAAATCTCAGTGTTCATCTTAGAAATGTCTACATTATTAAAAAACATTTCCCTCCTTCATTTCACTTGCCTGTGTTCTCAGGTAAATTGATACCTCTTGAAAATGTATGCCTCCAGAGAAAGACATTCTGTTTCATCCTGTCCTGGTCTTCAGCATGGAGACTCTGTTGTGTTCTCACATTGATAGGTTTACTATTGATTGCCACAGCTACTGTGCAACCTGAGGAACTTTTCTCACCTTCTGAAATAGTATTCTGATCTTGATTTTCATAACTTCAGAGGAAATACTGCCAGAAATGAAGTAGCTAATTCCCTGTAGATTATATATTCTGCTATTTTTCTGCGAGAGCTAATGGAGCTGAGCAGAGATGTTTAATGCAATGTTACTTGTGAGACACAAAAGGGCTTACACCGGATAATGAAAAGGAGATACAGGCAAACTGAATTCCTAACGTACCATTAACTACTCAACTAGAAACTGGATTGGACTGAATTCTTCAGTCTTTCTAGTTTCTAGAAATTGCAGAAGAGACATCATGAAAATATGTAAGACAAAGCGTCAAGTCTATATTCCTTACCATCTTTCTGTTGTATTTAGTCCCTGTTCAAAATTCCAAGGCATTTCTTTAAGATCTCTTTCATGCCACAAGAACTTTGCAGAGGGCTTGGACAGTGTTCCCAAACACAGAACAAGTATTGTGTCTTTTGCTTTTACCTTCAGAGACACAGTATGAGAAGCTTCTGGTACTCTGATGTTCTGTCAGTTTTGAATGCAAACTCTGGAAGTTCACGGACACGACGCTGCGCAATCTGAAGATGATAAATCACAGTTACTTCAAGCCAGCTGACAGCAGTTTAAGCAGCTGCAATCATCAACCACCAAGGGAGTTTCTTCTTTTATCTTACTAAATGCAAAAGTATACCAGGAACTGGTAATATCACTGGACTATCAGGAGTCCTGCTTTTACATAAATATCAGCAAGCAGTAAGTAAATTCTGTTGACGAAATGTAATAAAACAAAGACGGTTTCAAATATGACCATTCCCTGATGCATTCTGTAGGCCTGTCTTACTCACTTATTGCATGCTGCTGAGATTATAAGGTTTGCTTTTATCTGTCAGAAATCAATATTTCAAACATTGGATAAAAGAGGAAATTGAACTGGGAATAGGCTGAAGTGCTGTAAAAACTACAAAGCACAATTATCAAAAAGCACTTAAAGTACTTAATAGGACACACATATAAAAATGCTCAAATTAATGTCAGGGAACTATAATGAGAACTTTTTCTATGCTTTTTGATCCAAATGCAATGTAATTCGAGTGCAGCCTGGTCAGTCAATACAGTTTTCAATTTATATGAAACCCTAAGGATTTCTAGCAATCCATTTGCTAGAACTGAACCATTACATATGATTGGTTAATATTTCAATTTATTGAAAATACATTATTTTGTGTAAAGTGTTTAAGTTGTTCAGGTTTAACCATTATAAACAGTTACGATAAAAATAGATCTTTGGGTAAACAAAGACCTTACAGTCAAGCTTTTAATAAACACTAGTATAACTAGAAAATTGGATTTTAAGGGGAATAGACATAATAAGGAAAAACTGCAGATATGGGGTGGTGAGATGAGAGGGAAATGTTGTATAGAACTGATCTTTATCAGCACACATTAAGCTGAGAAGGGACCTCTTTGTAAAATGTTGGAAACCATGGTTATTTTATGCAAAAAAGTTCACTATTAACTTTGGTACTTTCCCCTTAGATTTATATATTCATTTATCATCTTGAAGGCTATTGAGCTGGAAGCCTTTACAAAACTATGCTAGATCAGAAATCACTGCAAATGAGTGTGTACATGTCTCTATGCACATACTGGCATCTATAGAAAATATATTGTGTGGCCTTAGATAATTTAATATGAAATATGAAAAGCTGCAACACACAGCGGAGTTACACCTATGATTTGAACAACCACGACTCACACTAACTAAATGGCTGTATCAAACTCTCTCTCTCTCTTTTCTAACTTAACATCTCCCATTTCTAATGAGGGGCAGCAAGGGATTCTTGGGAAATCTTTCTTTATGGAAAGTTATTTTTAACACTTATACTTCACATTTATACTTGAACCATGACACTTTTTTTTTGAGGGAACCTTAGCTCATTCGCAATTAAAATGTGCTTCTTATTGGAACTACATCAAACTCCTTGAACTTTGGACGAGACTGTGGTTTCCACTAACAGATAAACTGTTTCATTAGCCAAACATCTTCCCACTACCTCTCCTCATTACAGTTTTAGGCCTAATACAGTACAGCTTCTTGGTTAACGTACCTACTTTCTCTGTCATCCAGGCTAAGTCCAAACTTTGTTGCTTCTTCCATTTTCAAGATGTAAAATTGAATTTCAGTCCCTAGAATCCTGATTTGGATCATAATTCACAGCTTTAAATTCATCCTCCCTATCCTTTACAGTTCTTCATATAACTTCCCTTTTCCTGCTTATCTCATTAGTCTCCCCACCCCCTTCTGTATATCCACTTTATTCAGCAAACAATGCCACCCCAGCATGCCGTACCATTCTCCTTGCTTTCTATATACCATTTCTGGTTTTCCCCTGCTTATTCGACATGGCTTGACCTTCCTAAGTCAGTCTGGAAGCTTGCTACCTTTTCAGATTTCACAGCTTTTCTGAATACTTGCTTTTACTTTAATACTTGTAAGAAATTCCATGAGCTACAAGGATTAAGTGGGGATGTAAATGTAAAAAAAAAAAAAAAAAGTAATATTTCACACAAAATATTATTTCTATCTTTTGTTTAGCAGCATTTTAGACATGCAACCAAAGAACAAAGTACGCACAAGTCATGTAAAAATAATGTCTTTGCATACACAAAAAGGAAACCGAACAAAAAGCCAGAAATGTAACCATGAGTACATGATTTGAAATATAACATATGGTTTACTATCTGCCAGTGTGGCCTGTATATTTTCACAGAGTTACACACTATATAAACCATGTAACTGCTGGCTACTCATGAAGATGGATAAAGCCAAAATAACATGGGCCAAACCCTAAAATCCAAACTCTGATTTGTGACACTGAAGTTTTGTTTGGATAACAGAAAAAGAAATGCTGGGAGTTCGGACAAGTGCATCTGTGTAATTCCAGACAGCTGTTGTTTAACCTGTTCCTGCAGATCTCCAAAGACAGAGACTTCAAAATTTCCCGGGCAATATATTTCAGTGCTTTATTATCTTACTATTATAAAAGTTGGGTTGTTTGGGGGTTTTTTTAAAGTCTAATCTGAATCTTTGCTACTATAATTTAAGTCCTGCTTCTTGGCCTATTTTATGTGATGGAGAACAGGTTATAGTATTCCCTTTTGCAACAAATTTGACTACATAAACACAGTCATCACAGTTTCATTCCAGCACCACTCCTGCTCTTCCTCATACATCATGTTTTCCCTAAAAGTACTCCCAGATCTGTAATAGCATTACGGACAAGAAGAAGAATACCTTAGGGTATTCACATGAAGTGAAGATTCCTGTTGCTGTTCAAAGTCTTCTGCAACTTCCAAGAAATCAAACCCTAATTCTGTCAAATGGATATAAAGCTGCTGTTGCTTCAGGTTGTGCAGTTTGAGGTCTTTTTACGTCATACAGCTTCCTTCCAGCACACAGGTTGTGTGAATAGAACAATCAGGCTCTGATCTAGACAGTAAATGAGTTATGCAATTCACCAAGAAAGGTGTCAAGAATCTCTTTAAAGTTAAGCTGCACACAACACAGCCAAAATATGTTTTCTAATAATTCTGGTCTTGTGTATATTAAGCAAAATGCAACATTATTTAATTGGTGGAACTGGGAAAGAAATCCCTTAAAACCAGAGTTTTCACATGTAAAAACAACGTTGATAAGACTAAAAATAAACAGATCACTTCAGCTGGATACCCTATTCACTTGAATGGTGTCTTGAGTTTTCAGATTTCCTGAATCAACACACAGAGCATACAACCTTTTCCAAATAGTATATATTTTCAAATAGCAAAGTAACAAAGAAATATTTTAAAAAACAGTCCGAGTGGAAAACATAATATGATCTGTTAAAGCAATTGTAGTTATGGCAGTCATAATTGCATAGTGCATTTCACAGAAGCTTCTTCTATTGCACCTTATTGTATTTTTTCCTTCAATTATTAAATTTAGAGGCTTAACCTCAAAAGCAAATGTACTTGTCTTTACATGCACTTGAATTGTTACTGCCATTTAAAACTAATCAATGTTTTCTTTAGTACCATAATAGCTTATTTGCAAAGCACCTCTTTTAGAAAAATTTACACAGTATTCTGGAACGAAACATGTTTCACATTCTAAGAAAAATTCCCAATAAAGAGAAAGAGGGCTTGATTCTTATCTCAAAGTTTAGTGCAATTAAATTGACTTCAAGACCTTAAAAATTTGTGCACAAAGGGAGTTGCTACTAGATTATACCAGTGTGTTCATACATAATACAAGGAAAAGCTATGCCTTGTACACTATCCTTACATCCCTAGAGAAGTCCAGGAAATTAATTTGAAAGGGCTCAGCATATAAATATATGATTTCATTAATGTTAACAGGGAAACAAATGGTTAAAAATCTTATTATTAACCAGTGTTTAAATACACATTCCTTGGAAATATTACACCACTCCTGACTTCGATGTTCAACTGCATAAAACTCATAGGACACTGAGGTCTCATTGAGTGGTGGAAAGCCCAAGCTACTCCAGTAAAGTCAATATATGCACTCAGAGTACAGTTTGACACAAACAGGAATGTTCTCAACTTTCCCCTAGGAATATAAGGGAGGTTTCTAAATTAGTCTCCATAGACTCCTTCAGTAGAAGGTCAAAGAAACAAAGTTAAGCAACATGAGTACCCCTAATGTCTCAAGTTCTGCAGTTATCCAACATAAGTCTTAATGAAGGAAAACCGAAGCTTGCACAAAACTCACAAGCAGGCCTTTTTCATTTCCAAATGTAAATATCTACTGCTTTAATAAGCAGATCAACTCCAATTCAAGCTATGCCTGTACTTAAATACATGCAAACCCATTGATTCCAGTAGAGTAGCAAGTCTATAACTAGGATGAAAGTTATGAAAACAAATTAATAGGGGTTATGATAATTGAACATTTGTAGATAGAAAAGCTATTACAATGCCTGTGATCAAAACAGAGAATTTGATACAGGTTGTCTCATACATCTTGTTCATCTTCCCACTTATACCTGTTGTGGCTCTGCAAAGTATTTGGTTCATTCTATTTGGAACACGGCCTTTTCCAGAATAACAGTTCTGTCTCATGTGAAACCTTCTGCTTACACTTCCAAAGTTTCTACCCTTACTTTAATCTATGCATTGTTCTCAGTTGAACATTACTAATAGCGGTAGCAGGTGATTTGCTTTCCATTAGCCACACAGAAGATGCAGTGTGGGGCTCCTCTTCAAAGCTTTGTAGCTTTGCAAATATGTGTTAAAATCACACAAGGAGCTGAGTGCCTTAACCAGCATAGCTGCAGTGTAAATTAGGTAACTGCATGCATGGATAAGTACAATTTGCAGTTGCAGAACTTAAAGGCCTTGTGGGCAAACAACTGCCTGTTTTAATATGTACCAAGCAGAGGAGTGTGATTCTATATTCCCTTCCCCCTCTACATACGAAATATTTTTTAAAATCTGACTCTATTACAAATATAATGAGCAAAATTGACAAACTTAAAAGTAAGGATGCAGACTTTGAATGACAAAGACAAAAAGTTACTCACCTGACCAGACAGTCCATGGACAGCATTGCTTACCTATGAAGAGTGTGGGGTTCAAAAATACATGTGTTTCAGGATGAGCCTAGAAACAAGAAATATACATTAAAAAATTAATCAAAACCCCCAAAGTCTCAATTAATAAAATAAGCTGGTTTGAAGAATACAGAGTGCCAAGCCTTACCAAAATGAAGAAATAAAATTATAATTCAAAGCACTAGACAGAGTGACTGTCCACAAAGTAATGCAACAACCTATGCCAAAGCATTTCCACCAATTTATTTGCTGCTAAAGACTGCACAGACTGAAGTCTTGCGCCTTTGCTAAATTACATTTTTCAGAATTAATCCTGTAGCCTGCAGCAGGTAACAGATGCTTTATAGGGCAACTTTGAGCAGTCACCTATTACTGCTCATTATTTAATAGCACTGCTTTAACTCTACTGTGATCGCCTTCACTGTTGGATGGTTTCTCTTACAGGTTCATGTTTTCAAAGCTCTTTTCCAGGGTTTCACACCTGCTTCCAGAGTATTACATTGACTCCAGGTGGCCCAGTGTAAAACAAGCAGCAGCTGGGAGAAATTTCCTGTACAATTTGTCCTAGATGGGCTTTACCAAAAGCATGAATTTCTTTTCTTATCAACTAGTTATTATGAGATCCCAGATAACAAATTTGTGTATATGTTTTCAGTATTATTCACTGTCAGTTGTGTGCAGTACATATATGAAAAATAAGAATACATATAAGAAAAATATGCAGCTTATGACCAAAAAAGCTGTCAGAGTCTGTGATAGAACTCATTATTATGTGATGGATAAGATAATTCTGTTTGTAAATTTAAAAACACATAAAAGTTGCAATGTAGGGCAAAGTGTAACAGGGGCCAGCAGAAAGGACAGATGTGACAAATTTTCTATGTATTTGGGTATCTAGAAATTGCCACACCAGTGATCCAATAAATCTGAGGCAAAGTCTCATGCAATTAGAATTTACTTAATTTTTGCTGAGCTTAATTTCTTCTTTAATAAGATGAAAATGGTTTTTTTTCTCTCCGTGATTCTCTGTTTCTGTGAACATGATTTTCATTTGGTTTATCTCTGTGTTTTTAGAGAAATATGCAGAGAATGGCAATGGGAGAGATTATCTATTTCAGCAAATTCAAGGAAACAGTTTATTGTATCTAAGTGCTAACGGTATGTAGCATCTATCGCATATTGCATGTACTCTTACATTATAGAAATTGGTTCATCCCCTGATTTCCTTTTATTAACCACAATTATCTTTCCAGCTGGTCTTTAATTAAATATTTCATTAAGCATCATTAAGGAATTACATATAAACTCTTCATAGTTCTCATTGTTAATCATAAGCACTTCATTCACAAGCAGTTATGAATTTGAATTTTGCCTTCCAGTTTTACTACAAAGCCTTTTTAGAATAGGTATTGAAACAAAAAACAACAAAATCTTCATTTCCAAAAGAGAATTTTCCAATTATATTCTTTTAAAATAATCAAGAATTTACTTAGAGGGTTTAAATAAGGTGATTGAAAAACAAATCCCAGGATTTTTCCATTCTTCTTCATTCTGGCTAAAATAAACGCAGCTCAAAATTATAGATTATACCCATCTCTTTAAACAAGGTAGAAGGTGGTGAGACAGCGCTGGGTGGATGCACAGTAGTAATGGGATTATGCAGATTTTTCTCTCCTGGGTCACTGTTATGAATCTGATCCAAGATAGCAGTGATGAAATATCAGTGTCATTTTACGGCTTTTAGCATGAATCCTAACCCTATGAGGTCAATGGCAAAACATCAGTGGTGCCAGGATTTTCACCTTTTGAGTCTCTAGTGTGCAAAAAGAATTAAAGTCTGACTCAGCATCCATTGACTTTAATGGGAGTTATACTAAGTTCAAGGTCTGGATTTTTAGAAGTCCTTAGGTGCTGCTTCGCTCACAGTTTGAGCATAAGAGCTGGATCCTTCAGATGATTCAAACACTTAAAACTGTAGCATTAAAACTATAAACTTTTATCCTTGAAGTGAAATGTTCTGATGGGCAAGATAATATAGTAATGCTAAACACACAGAGTATCAAAACAACATCCACATGCTGACTGCGTCTCCTGCCATCACTCCTGTGGCCCACTCCTAGGCTTAGCGCAACAGCACTTCTAACCCATGCTTCACTTCCAACCATTTCTCTTCCCTCTTCTAAGATCTGGGAGAAGCTGTAAGTCGTGAAGGCTTCTCTGCTACAGCTATGCAGGGACCAATACCCACATGTTTTCCTTACTGGACAGGAAAATGCCAAGCGGGCATTCTCAGAGAGCTGTGACTGGGAAGCAGTCCTATAGTGAGGTGTTAAATGGTGTTGTCCACCCAAAGTGTAAGTCACACGTGGTCGAAGCTGGGCTCCCTCTCACTGTACAAGGAGAGATGAGTGCCTCAGAGGTGATTCGCACCAGCTGCCTGCTGACCCAGCCAGTGTCAGCAAAGGTCCAAACATTGCTGCCTAAAGCACATCAATGAGAAAACACGGAGGAAAGAAAGAAACAAGCCTTTAAATCAAGTTCTTTTCAGCAGCAAAAAAAGACTCAGCCATGTGGAAGCCACAGTATGAGATATTTTCATGAACAGAGGCCTATGCCTTTTCCATAACTGAGCAGAGCTCAACTTTTAAAACTGACTGAAGAATTTGTTGACAAGTACTCTGCCAAACATGATGCGAAGCTATCTTTTTATCCAATGATTATATTGGCCAGAGGAAGTATGAGACGTTGACTCTTTTGCCCTCCTTTATCAAATGACACACATGCCCTCGCTCCACTATCTGGATTACTCTGCTCCCCTAGGCTGAGCACTGGATAAGGGCTGCTTTCACCACATTTATTCACTTCTCTTCCTTCTTTCTCTCAAACCAAAATCCTTGTCCCAGATAACAAAAGGTTCAAAACCTCTTGGAGTACCATGTTTGTGGCCCTCAGGAAATTTAGCACAGATTTTTGGCTTCTACTCTGCATTCTGTCCAGTCTGACTTACAATCAATTCCCAGAAAGCTCCCTACTACAGAATGTGAGGTCTCTGTAGTACCGGAATAGTAATCCTTTGTATCAAAATGACTAAATTAACAAAACAGGAGAAGTCATCAAACATCCTTTCTGGAGTGATTAAATCAAACAAAATCCCTAACAGTTCCCTGAAAGGAGGCACGGGTGGCTTGTTATTTTATTTCATTCGGTTTGGTAGAGGTGGTTTTGAAGAAAGGACATTACAAGCCATTTTAAACTAACAGTTGCAGGACCCTAACTCTCAAGTCTTGAAGTTTTGCAGGCTTGAAAAGGTTTAATTTTGAAATGGAAATAAGAATATAATCTAAATGAGCTGTCAGATTTTGAATGTTTATCCAAAACAGAAACAAATTCCCAATATTAAATGATTTGTTCATACCCTCCAAAAATATTAAGGTACACAAATATAAAAATTATGTCTTGCTGTAACATGTGCTTCCCAGAGATATTTCACTTGTACAAATGCATAGTTCAGGCATGTGTTCCTAAAAGTATTTAGCTATGCTGAAAACCACCCAGGAATTAAACTGGATGAAAGCATGCTGAAGAAGTTGTTGGAGGTTTAATTACCTTTTCCTTTTTTCTCTTTAGTGGGAGTTCTGAATTCTGGAGGAGTAAAACTCCAGTCTCTACTGTATTGAAATGGTATTTTTTTAGCACTCCAATCATTGTCTCTACTTGACTAAGACATTTCTGTGCTAAAGCAGGTGCATTTACTTTTCAAGTATTATTTTACTAATCAATTGAAAAATTACCTCCATGAATGACAGAAGTGCAGACCTTTGGAGTATTTCATTAAAAGGAGCAAACATTAATTACAAATCCAGCCCAGCCTTTGCAGACATAAATTATGGGATGGATCTATTTTCTCCATGCTTAATTGCAAGCAGTGACTAGCTCTTTAAATTATTATCTCCAAGGCATGAATGAAATTAGAATGGATTTGATGATATTCTCAAGGCTTACTTGTATCTAAATAACTTAGCCATGTACTATCTGGTGATATAAGGAAAATTAGGTGAAACACCTTTGAGGCTCTAAACAGTGGCTAGCTTACCATGAAACAACTGGGAATTGCAAAATGGAATTGGAATCTTAAAGTCTTTGCAGACAGGGAAGTCTAGTTGCAGGTTTTAATACTGTCCAAGTATTTTTATTCTAATCTAAATTCTAAGAATTTTAGGTGTTTGTAATTTTCTGAAGCATTCACATTTCAGGCAGAATTTTCCAGGCAGTATCTTTCCTGAAAGGTAATATTTACATTTCAAGAAAAATAACTACTTTTCTAGTGAACTAAAACACCCTTCCCACAGAATTAAGAAGGCTGACAGTTTTAATTTTGGAATAGCTACAGTGCCAACTTATTTGTGATCAAACTGAAATCTGTCAGGAAAGTGCCTTTGATTGGTCCGTTGAAAACTAATTTTGAATTATCCATGTTTGTTGATACAAAGTAGAATTTCAAGGACATTCAACAATGGCCAAATTTTCAAGTTATCTTTTCTCCCAACTAAGACATGCTTTTATAGCATATTCTCTACTTGCCTTTATGTCTTTTTTAAACATCAAGAATCAACAAAATTATTTCTTTGTTTGTGTTAGCATAGTCCTAAATCTCAACCTATAAATCTCAACCTAACCTAAACAGTTAAGCTGTTTTTCCATGGCCTTTGTTGGTAGTTTAACTCAGAAACATCAAAAACAAATTTCCCAAGTTTTAAACCAAGCTTTACTTAATCTCTGTCTCTACTGAGCTCTACTTTAGCTGTACCAGTTTTGTAACTCCATCTGTTTTCCAAGGGAGAAGTATTCAATAGTTACTATTTATGATGGAATGACTTAAATTATTATCATATAATAAAACTCCCTTTTAATTTCTAAAAAAAATGTTTGTTCAATACATGACAAAGAGAAGGAGCAGAACAAAATTAAAAATAGAACATGCATAAAACTCAAATAAATGAACACAAAACTATCCTCAGCCCCAGTGAGGCAAAACTGATCTTGAAGTTTCTGAGCACCTCAGATACGGAGAACTTCCAGTCCTTCTCTGTTTAAAATAATTTTAAAATTAATTCCCACAGGAAATAAACAGCATTGTATAGATGCAGACAACAGAAGGTGCGGCTTACTATGACAAGTGAGGAACAGATGTAGAATGTAAAGATTTTTTTTTTTTTTAATACAATGATGAAAACAGAAATGTATTTTTCTGTAAAATGTATTTAATGATTTAGATTTTTCGTTGGAAACAGAAAGACTTCTTCTATAAGAACGATGACCTTTATATACCACACAGAGTGTGGACAAAGGAGTCTGAACAAAGACTCTCAGTAGATACTGCCTGCCCCATGTTTTTACTATCCTTCTACCAAAGAAGTTAATAATTTGGCATTGCATACTTTAAAAAAAAAATAAAATAGATAATGACTTGCTTGGAGTTCAATTTACTTGTGTCATGATACAATAAATACCAAGCTGAGTTCTCACAGTATTAATCATTAACCCAGGAGAGGGCATTAGCTTAAAATGCATTCCTTCAGCTTTGATATGCTTCATGAATACATTTGTAGATATTTCAACAGAAATTTCAAATATGCTGAAGACATAAACAAGTCCAAGTCCCCTCAAAGCCAAACTCTTTTTCACCTTTTAACTTTTGGATGTAAAGTTACCATCCATCTCTGCTGCCAGAACAGCCTCTGAAAGCAGAACAACACAAGTTCTGCAAAGCTGAATTCTGGGAGGAACAGAGGAAGCCCAGCTCAGATTCAGAGAGCTTATTTGTGCATGACACCGTGCAAAGAGCAGGGCAGGGGTACCCATAAAAGACAAAACATTCTGATATGATACTGATTTTTTCCCAGATTTTCTACTGTGACAGACTTCTCAGGCCCATAGCAAAATGTTTCTGGTACCGAGTTGAAGACTCTGCAACAGCATTAGAAGATTACTTGGAAAAAAAAATGTTCTGTTGGAAGGTTAGAGATTGGTTCAAAAAATTTACAAATAATTGGTCCAGCACAGAGAAGACTTCATGGGCTTCATAATCATAAGTGTCTTGTTTAGGAGACGGAAGAGTGAGAAATCCTATTTGCTTGGATTTTGGAAGTATTTATGTTCCCTTTCTTCTCCATGGTATTTCATCCTAATTTAAAAGTGAGGAGTTAAAGATTGATTGGAAGCTTGGGAAAAGCAGTCAAGCAGAGGACCACTGGGGACAGGGTGAACCCTTTAACCATACTGCCTGAGAAAGGCAGTGCTTGGCAATCTATCCTGGGAATGATAATATCATAGGTAATCTATTTGCTCTGGAATCTAAACCAGAGCACCACATTTAAACGACCTGCATCTAAAATGAAGGTAAATATGTTATGAGGATCTCCCCACTTACACAGGCCTGAGTGAAATGTATGATTTTTAACAGACCTAGGCAAATTCCTTAGTCTTAACAGTATACCATTCAACTCATATCAAAATTTGGTGACTTTTTTTTTCTCCCTAAAACCATCCAATCCTAAAACCTCATTTAGATCTAGTCATTGAACATTATGTCCTTTATATTTCTTTAGAAAGGAAAACATCACTAACAATTATTGGTTTTAACACCTTGCAGGTTATATATAGTTTCTCATATAAAGAAGAAACACCTTAAGCACTGTGTGAATCTAACACCAATATGTTTTATAAAATGTAGAAAGGTTGGAGCAGAGAAGGTAGGAAATTGGTTAAATGCAAGTTTTAAAAATTAAGATACTTTCTTTATCAAGGGTTATGGAAAACATATGAAGGAGATAGAGTATGTACCTTTAATCAAAAGACACAGGTTTCTTTCCCTCTGAATACAGAATTGCAGAGAGAACTTTGCTTCCAGTTGCAAAGATTGTTAATGGAAATATTGAGAAATTGTTATTTCCATCTAAATATTAAACACTCGCCTATTAATGCCTGTTTTATAGTCTAAATGTAGGCAAACTTTTATTCAGACATTGCTGTTCACCAAAAAAACATGCGTTAATTATAGCTAAGAAAGAGTGTGCGCAAAGACTGCTCTGAGGCAGATCCCAAGTCACAGAGCATGCAGTACAGCTTCTCTGACCCATGGATGTTACAGCCTTTCTAACATGGGCTACAGCATTTCATGGAGTGGGCTGCACAATATTGAAGGGTGCAAGTCACAAAGACTGTGTATGACAGTGAGGACAACCACATGGGACTAATAAGCAGTCCAAGTGCAGCTTCTACATCAGGACTACAACATGAGTCCACGTGACTGGAGGACCCAGGAACACTCCTTCCAGACTGGTGCAAACACAGGCTACCCCCAGAGTTCATAGAAGGACAAGATCCCAGGGCACATCAGTGCACCTGCAGCCTGGTTTCAGTACACTCCAACAAGTCCATGTGCCTGGACACGGAGCACCACGTGGAAACAGCCCCTGTGACCGTGAACAGGACTGAGGTGAGGCAAGATGTGCTGGGTAACTCCAATTTTTATCTGCAGAAAAGATGAACTAGTATGGACCATCAAGGCCAGCATAGCTGGATTGCACAGACCCCAGTGTGACCCATGCTGTACAGGAACAGAGGCACCCCTGCAGAGAGCTGCTCAGAGCCTCCCTGTGCTCCCCAGGGAGGTGGCATGCAGCCCATGGCTGTCAGCCATGCTGGGATTTCAGCACACGTCTCACAGGAAGGCTGGTCACCCTGATCACTGCTGGTCTACACAGAGCTACAGACACACAAAGCTGACAAGGGTGTGAATGAGTATCACATTGGGGGCTGCAAAACACAACAGTACCTTCCTGTAAGTTATGTGCATAGTTCTCATTCTGCACTTTTCTCCTCACTTCTCCTTCTCGGTCCAGCAAATTCTGAAATAACAAGTAAGAGCAGCATGAATACTAGCTTCATCCAAATAAGAGAACAAATGTGCATGGAACAGGCAGATGCAACTATTTAGTGATTTTTAAATGAGTTGACTCCTGGCTATGTCACCAGTCCACCTTATCTTCCTCCAACCTAGTTTGTTTTTGTGTTTTCAGTTCAAATCTGACATAGGGAAACAAATTATTATTATTATTATTATTTCCATTTGAGCTACCCCAACCATTTAAATACTCAGTCACCTGTAAATTGTGAACAACCTTGTTGCACATTGTGTAATCACTGTGGATTGAACTCTTGAAGGATAGAGGCCCAGAATGGTTCAAATAATAGCTCTTGGTCTGTCTTTCCCTGACAGCCGAATATGAATAACAATTTATTTTGGCCAAAACAACCAATTTCAGGTGAATTTATGTCCTTAACGGGAGATCTGCCATGAGAAACAAGAAGGGGATGTAGCTATACGATTCAGTACATTCTAGTCAAAAGTGGAATATCTTAAATCAAAAGTTTCAGTAGGCTTAAAGGTTCCTGCTAAGCCTCTCTATTAAATCTTCATAATAACGTGACAAGCTAGAATTCATGTCTTCTACTTTATTAAAAAGAGGGCAACTACTGGGATAAAACAACATTGAGAAATAAAATTTACCTTGGATTAGTTTCATGTAAACATAAAAAATCAACTTCTCAGAACTCACGTGAAAAACATAATGTAGTTAATATTAAATACAATGATTATGCAACCTATTACTTTTACAGTTTGTGCTCCTGTGTCCTTGATTTCAGCCCTGTTTTGCTTATGATTAATGAATGACTCACCTCCAGTACTCTCTCATTTATTTCATACCTCATTATCAATTTGAAAAGGTCAATTTGTTATTTGAAAACAGCAAAACACGCGTGGAAGTTGAAGAGCGTTCATAAATGCATGTGACATATTTTATAAATAAATTGCTATTGCCCAGTATTATATCTCATTTTAATAGTTTACATTTTCTAACTGCTTTTGTTATAATTTTGAAGAGTGTACATAACTTATTCCCATAAAATAACAAGTGAAATTTCTGCATGAGTTTTATATGAACATCAGGAGTGTCCGTGCACTTCCTATACAGTCTCACACACAAATCCTAGAATGGCACCTGGTGTACGTAACTGGTTTCTATTTTAACTTGTCAAGATCCTATGCTATAATTTCCCACAGCTTCTCATTTGTTTTGCTTGGAATTATTTTACCAGGGTTTGATACTTTATGATGTTATGTGATTATACTGTTAGCATTCAGGTAGGGACAAAACCTAGGCTAGAAAAACAGAAGTAAGTTTTGTGTATATTAGCAAGAACACTACCTTATTTATACTAAAAACAAAGCTTCATACCAACAGTTCACAGTACTACTTTTTTGTTGTTATTGTCATATCCTTTTTCTGTTTTGATAATTACTTTCAACTACAGAATTTGGTAGTTGGAAAATACTTTCTTGAGCAGAAAAAAATTGTCTTCGGTGATATCAATGCTAAATCCCATTCTATGGAACACTCAAAAGTGTAAAGCAAAAAGTCCATCTTTTCTTTCAGTTTACTGGAGATAAATTCTTAAATCACTTGTGCATCACTGTCAAATGATGACAGTTACCGACTACAAGAAAACATCTGTGATAAACTGATAGCTTGAGGAGTAGATTATGGTATCTAGAGAAGCTCAGGGTAACTCCATTCAACAGAATCACTATCATAGTTGGCAAGCTGCCCTGGGGAACGCAGTAGTGACACAGAAATCTCCTTTTGGACATAAGGCAATTAATGCTATGCACAGTGTTTGCCCCTATGACTATGCAAAAACAGGGTCTGTACTGTCTACAGGGTAATGGCCTGTGAGGCTCTTTATGGATTGGGCTACACTCTGGATTGTATAGATATGCCCAGGCTAACTTTAAACTGGACAGTTTGGTGATTTGTGGCACTGTAGCTGGAGCTGCACATACTTCAGTGTAGGCTAACCCAGCCTCTCCAGAAGACTGTGCAGTCTGCTTTTCTCTCATCCCTTTGGCAACCTTGTCCACATGAACAAGTTGAGTTTAAAGTTCTGCAAGAGAGACTTCAATGTGTAAAGGTATTACCTCTAAAGCCCTAGTGCCAGCTGCACCCAGGTTCTTCTGCAGAAGATAATCCGTCTTTATGCATTACCCTTTTCGGTTTCTGGCTCATAATGTGTAAGCAGCAGCACCTGCACTTACTATTTTTGCACTGTCTTATTTGCAGCTGGATTGTGGCTGTGAGGTTTATTCAGGTGAGGTTTATTCAAGTTGGATGCTGAGGCTACATTTGACTGAGAGTAGACCAGAGTCCATGGACTTTATGAACAGAAATATAAAAATCAACCCCAAACAACTGCATACTTCTTCACTCTGTCCAATATGGATGGCTGTTTGTGGTGCCAAGTTCAATAGCTTAAACGTTGTGTCATCACTAAAAATAATATAACTGAGCATGGTTAGTAACTGCAGGCTGACCTTCAGCCTTGGCTTTGCTTAATATTGTAGCTTTATGTTTTCCCCCTATTTGTTCAGGACTCTTTGTACCATGAATTATTAATCTATAACTAAACATTGTCCTTGGTGTTCATCTAGATGACGATATTTGGAACCAATGCAAATCTACTATCTTTTCTTTGAATTTTGTAAGCATGTTCATTGCAGGCCTTTATTCTTCCTATAATTTCAGTGAAAACTCTACAAGGAAAAAAAGTAGATGTTTATTTAGGATCATTGTTTTAAATCACATCCCACCTATGATGCACTTTAAGATTGGTGAACAGGCTGTTCTTAAAATTAACAAAATCAAATTCCCATCCCAACACTGTACCCTTATTCCTGCCAAGCTCTGTATTAATTTCAGTGTGAATAAGAAGAGAACATCCTTACACATGGCAAATGTAAGAAGGTAGTAGTAAATAGTAAATTTGACATTAGTTAGGAAGTATGTGTGTGGGGGGGGGAAAATCAGTGAAAAAAAAGAAACCCAAACTTCCTGAAGCTATAAGAAAAACAGAGTTTGTGATGGACATGGCAGAAATTGGAGAAAAACATACATACTATGGAAGAACTGAAGTTATGTAACGATGGTTTACCTCTAAGGATTTAATCTTTAGTAAGTGGCTTCCTATTTAAGCAAAGGGAGCATTTAGTCTCATCACTGAACTAGAATGAGAATCTACTTCTCAAGGCAAATGCTTAGAGATAACTAAAACCAGACTGAAATTTAACAGGTGTTACTTCTGCTACTTGAAGCGCAACTATTTCAAAACATAATTTATTTTTTTTTTATTATAAAAATACCAATTAGTAACTCATTAGAATAGCCTAGCATTTCTACACAGAATTTTGAGTTAGCCATTCTCTCAACATGCCTGTGGAAAGCAAATAGAAGCAGGTAATTTCTGTTGTTTGCACATCCCAAGAGAATGAAAACAAGTCTCCTCAGACTATCAAGAGCATGAGTAAAGCATGTTTTTGCTTTACTCTTAACATAATAACTATGATTTTTCCAAAGCATTCTTAAAAAAAAATCTTTCCATCTTATATTTCTTCTGTAAAAAAAAAATGTGTATAAAGCTAGTGAGAAGGGATGATTGTTTTTTTCAAGTTGTAAAACCACACACTAGCAATATGACACTGGATTATTAGGATATTTCTTCCAAACTGCACATACTATGGTCCCACAAAACAGACAGCATAAAGAAAGCAGCATTTTAAAAACATTAATCCACTTATCAGCATCTGGAAACATGAAATGCAAAACAAAGTCCAAAAGAATCCTAACTCTCACCTTGCCTCTCCTTCCTTCATCTCTGCCATGGAAAGCGACTCACATGTGCAGATACCATACCAGAAAGCCTCTATCACCTATGGTCCGTGTTTGGAGCTCCAAGAAAATGCACATCAGCTCTTTTAATACAAACCTCTGAATTTATGAGCTCCTTGAGAGAGATGTTTGGCGATATCCTCACTCCTGTGTTTTTTCATTGTTACTGAACAGACTAGATTTCCTGCCTGCTTCCTACACGAGCTGCAGAAATTGTCTTTTAGGAAATATATTTCTGTGTATTCCAGAAACCAACAAGTGCTTTTATAGCCAGGTAGCTGACATAGCTAACTATACAAGAAATATCCAAATACATAAATTTAAAGAGGGAAAGGGAGAGGGGAACCATAGTTTGCAGAAGCACAATATTCAGAAATCTCAAGGGAGTGTTTACCTTTGGACTGATGTTGTTTAGACAACCATGCCTGCATCTCTCCCAGGTCTACTGTAAGATGACATTCAAATGTTGCTAACTCTGAATAGAATAACGTAAATAATGCTTGTCTTCAGGACAGAGTGTCCCTTGCTATCTACTCTATCATGCACACATTTACATTGCAGACTACTACTTATTGACACCTACCAGTCACCCATGGTATCAGGGCAGCCCAAGCAGAACTTGCATTATACAGACTCAGAGGGTGAAAATATCAGTCATAAACAACAAAACTTCAAACTACAAGAAACGACAGAAGGCCAGATTCTGCCCTAAAGCTCTACTGAGGCAAATTCACCAGTGGCGTGACTTCAGGCCCAACGTCAAATCTGAATGTGTAAATTACACCTTTGGCGCTCTCAACTAACAGGGCACCTGCAAAACTGTGGGAGCTTAAGCTACTGTTCAGATTATCAGATTCACTTTCATTGCTTTTTGAAGACTGACTTACAACAAGTGAGGATGCAGAGTACATGAGGCGTTCAAAGAGGAGGTCTTGTAGGAAGAGAAAGTACTTGAATGTTTAGCACATTTTATAGATAGGTCTGGAATACAGGATGTGGATATTGCGAGAGGCAAACAATGAGATGACTGGCAGCAAAAAACTCTGAGCTGGAGCAAATGTGAAGGTAAAACAGAATCGCAATAGTGAACCATCTGCTTTCTAATGAAAACAGCTCTACTTGTCAGCAACATCCAGAAAAAATGATTACTTAGTTGGAGTGTATAACCGAGGGAAGTAGCTTTTTTGCTATATGAGGTAATACACTCAAATGATGTATGACTTAGATAATAGTGTGGGTTAATGATCTTCAGCTGGATCAGGGAGTAAAACAAAGTAATTTCATAATACAGAACATGATGGATTAAATCATGTTAATACTGGGTATATACATTAAAGAAAATGATCTTTCTGGCATACTAAATGGCAAAATAAAAAGCACTTTTAGTAAGTTATATGATTAATTAGTCTGCCCTTTTATTTATGTACCATGATAAAGTAAAATGTACTTCTTCTGGTTACCTCCCAGGCAATTATTCTAAAAGTTATATTGAATACACCAGCTTCATTGTATTGTACCAGTCCATCAGGAACTGCAAAGTAGGTCCCTGTCTTTGTTTTAAGTTAGGGGTTTTCTTTTTTTCTCTCCCTTTCCTGTCCTCCTTGCTAGAGGTTACTGGGTTTTTGTTTTGTATGTTTTTTGACTTACAGAAACATGACTTTGAACACAATACGTTGATATATTGAAATAATGTAAACAGTGCTTTGTCTTGAGTACCATTAATTATGGAGAATGCAAAAAATTACGAAGTGAAAAGTTATAACTCAGATGTAATTCAGGCAAATGTTTAACTATGAGAGTGCAAATGCTCCAGAGTCCATCCAAATTCTGAGCTTTTTCATTTCCTGACTTCACGACTTAGCTGTGTATCTTGTCAATTTCCACCAGATTTACAAAGGTTCAATCACATCTAGAATCTTTTAGAAAGAAGCCGGAAATGGATTTTCAAAGGAGATTTCAAATTAAAAAACTTAAATTTCAGAAATAATGGTACATACAGAGGGAGGAATATTAGTTTTGAGAACTGTATTTCTTCCAGTCTCATTTTACATTCTTTTCAGAAATTATGCCAATCATGTAAAACACAGAAGTTTCCTCTAGTACCAGATTTACCTGGAAGGAAGAAAAGCTATTGTTAGCACTGAATTTACTTCTTTCTTAACATCTTATGAGCCTGTAGAAATTGATAAAATGCAAGAGTGAATGAAAAGTCTGTTTCAATTATCTTTAAACAACAAAAAATATTTAGCAAGCTAGGGGTGTTTTTCTGTTCTGTTAGGGATTCACATAGTTCCTCTTCAAGCTAGATTGCCTCAGACAGATGTACTGGACAACATGGAAAATCTGAAAGACCAGACCTAGACAGTTTTCTAATGCTAAATTCAGAATTCAGGTGGGAAGTGTCTTTGACAGCAAGAAACATGTTTCCACAAGGGCCCAGCAATGACATGGACATATTCTGTTCCACAGACTTGCACAGAAAAGTGCGTCCTGATCCTAAAACACTAGGCTGATGGAAATGACTTTAAAAAAGAACCAGCTAAGAACAACCACCTTTTTTCTTTTTTTAAGCTAGTGCCAGACATTTGTCTACTACAGCAAGTGCTTTGAATTTCTGCGTGAAATACTCCCAATGTTCTAATTCTGGATTATCTCACAGAGTCCGCCCACTGATAAAGTCAGTATTTGCTGACTAATTTTTCATTTGCAACATCGCTAATGCTTTCTTCTGACTCTGGGGTTTTTGCCTTCTCCACTGCAATGTGAAATCTGTCTTTACTGGGAATTAATTAAATCATGGTAAATATAAATCCATATATTTTCAATATTTATTCCATCTGTGTATTTTGCGTTTATGTGCTAGCAAAGGAAATGCTCTATCATCAAGCTCTACAAAGGCACTTTCTATATCATCATATTTTAGCTTAAGTGCAGAAAGGGTGTTCTTTCCTCCTATAGTGCTGTCCTATGTTTAATTCTCATCACCATTCAAGGTGCACTGTGCAGTTTGCAGGCCTCTCAAATTTGTTTAGTGTGGAAAAACACACATGAATTTTCCTCTCGTCAAAGGCATCTTGTTAATATCACCCTTCTCTATGATCAACACTCTCCAAAATTATTCTGTACACCTTTTCTAAATGTTCCTCCTTATTCTAAGGAGGATCATAAAGGCATTAACCAAGAAGACTTTTGCATGCTATTCAGCAGTATCACATCTGTACTACTTTTTGAAGGAAGCAGATTTATGATAAATATTTGCTTTATTTCACCAATTTATTCCAATAAAGTCCATAGCTGTTAATCATAGAATCAGAATCATAGAATGGTTTGGGTTGGAAGGGACCTTAAAGATTATCTAGTTCCACAGGCAGGGACACGGTTGTTTGTATATTTCTAAGCAGCTTTTCAGCCTAGAAATACTGGATAGATACTGCCTAGAAATCCCAAATAGATAGTGAAGTTCATAAATGGAAAGAACCTGACCACCTATTTACAACTAGCAAATAAACTTTAAAACAGGGTTTTTTTTAAGGCATGTGAATTATTAGTTCCTGGTGAGGCTGCTGTGAGAATATAGAAAATGGGTGAAACGTATCACAGGAAAACAGTGTATAAGCACAGATTCTTTAAAGTGTTAGTCTAAAATAACATTCAATTATTGCTACATTTTAAACTTTGTAGGATATAACACCATGTAGAAGTGTGACTTTAAAATTAGTATTTGCAAGTGCCTGTGATGTAGGTGAGGGGTTTTAGCAAGCAGCAGGTTTTAAACGTAAAATTACATTAACTTGCTGCAATAAAATTAGGTAGATTAGTTATGGTTCAAACTGATTTGTTACACAAAAGAACAGTTTTTATATAAAAAAAAATTCAAAAAATCTGAGGAGTGTTCATGCTCTTGTACTCCATTACTGTGGGGGCAAGACTCAACTGGAAATGCAAGATTTGTATAAAGAGTAATTTTGTCTCATTAAACGACAACACTAGTGGTTCCTCTTCATCTCTTTAATTCATTTCTTATAGTTTTTCTTGTCACATCCACTTGTTTTATGGCTTACTAACTTGCAACTTATGGTCGTAATTTATGGTCAAAATTGAGTGGTAGCAAATCACAGAATATTTTCATTGATTACCCTAAATTGTCTAATCTCCTGTATGTTTTTAGGACTTGATTGGGTGGTATTTACTGATTGCCTTCATCTAATTTAAAAATCAATCAATAGCAACAATGAGAGGTGGTGGATAAATCGAGCCTAATGCAGCATAACTGCAGCAAATATCCATCAAAGGCTCATTCTCAATCAAATTTGTGGGAAGTTTTAATACATAAACCAAAATGTCCAAAAGCCTTACTTCTAGACCACATCATTTTAAAATTGTGCTCTGCAATGTGACATCTTATTGCTCTTATGCTGTCTATTTAGGGCAGTTTTCCACTGCTAAAATGAACATATTTCACTACAATAAAACTGTAGCAAACAAGAAAAAAAATGTCATCAGATTTGGTTTAAAGGCACTTTGTTTTATCTTCCTCAGTATTATCTGTATATAATAATGGGAATTAACATAACATCAGCTTTTCATATAAACTACGTGCATTTTCCCCAAGATAAACATTCTAATAGGTGTCTTGATAAGAAATACGTTTTCTACATTGAGAAATCAATTCATTAAAGTTTTTCCTTACATTGTTCTTTTTCTAACACATCATTTATTTCCTGAAGTTTTGGATAGCAAATATGAAAGAAACTGTCTGGAAGGCAGTATTCTAATTTCTTGACACTACCAGGGCAAATACACCTCAGGCAGCAAAGGAGGACAGAGAGTAAATGCAAACCTTCTTTTCTTTTCCAAGTGATGGCAGTACAAACGTAAAATGCTTCTTTCTGATTTGTCATGAGAAAACATGACACACAAAAAAAAAAAAAAAAAAATTATTTTTGAACTAGGTGTGGACCTCCAATTTACTTTAACCCAAAGTAAGTTTTCTATAGGCACATAGAGGTAAACAGTTACAGGTCAGAATTATGCCATCATTTACAGCTGGATAAGGAGCTAGAGTTCAATAGTCTGGAAAAACAAGCTAAAACTGGCCTCTATTCTTGAAAGAATTTTAATCCATACTCAGAAACAGGTATTTAGTATAAGAATTTACTCAGTAAGTATACAATGTAGATAGCTAAGGAGATGCAGCTTTTATTTCCTGGCAACATGGGACTTCTTGGGCAATAGGAGGTTCTGTCTTGTGCCTCCAGGTGTTAATAGAAGGAGAGAAACTTGGAGGTTTGGGGCTTTTCTGCAGTTTTGCAGTTATTTGATTTTGAGTCAAGGGTGCTTATTAGTAGACAGACACTCTTTTTTTACGATATTTAAATTCAAGCATATAACAAGTACAGCCAGGGAACAAACGTTGAACCATTACATAAGACTGAACTGAACTTCACCATAGATGTCCATTAAGCAAACTTTGAAAGAGAAAGCACATATCCTTTCCCAAATACTAAAAAAGGACAAGGGTTCTCAATTAACCTGAACCCAAACGCTGAAGTTGCACACATCAAGACCTGGGAATTGTTTGCTTTGTGTTACCTTTACAGCTGACCACTCTCTGAGACAGGTATCAACATCTGTAATTCTTAATTTTTGCATAATCCAGATGAAAAAACAGAGAGAACCTTTATCATCATGCTATCACACTCCTATTTTCTTTCAAGTGTTAAACGTGTCTCATATTTGTAAGGATTGTTCTTATGAATGTTATTTTCATTCCCTTCTACAATTTTGATTTTGCCTGGGACTGGAAGAAGAATGGGACAGTGCTGAGATATTAAAACAGCGGCTTTCCTCTCAAGTCTGCTACACTTTCTAACCAAAAGAGGGAAGGGTAAGGTGTCTTATGAAGTGGTCTGCCCTCTTGAGAAAACAAGGTCCAAGAACTTTGGGTGGTTCTGAATTCACTCAGATGAAAATTCCATGTTTTGGTACGTATCTAAAGAAGGTACAAGTTACATGTCTACAATCCACCACTACTACAAATAAAACTGTGGATATGTACCCGATCAGGCAAACACCACCACTCTGGCAAATAATTCTTCTGTTCCAATCAATTTTAAAGTATCCTCTCCTGTTAAACACTCTTGAAAAATCTCTGGCCCAAGCAACAGATCACAGCACACATTACAAATATAAAAGACAACCACCAAAGAGAACCCTACCAGCAGTCCGCTGTTTATTAAAATTCTGACATTCTGAGAGATCTTCTTGCCAAGGGCCCTCTTACAATGACATCTGTACACTTGTCATTACATTGCAGTTCACATTACTTACATAAACATGCCACAGGGAAACCATGACTGATATAATTTTTATAAGATTGAAAGGTAGCCATTGTGATCATTAGAACAAACCTGAGAGAGCCTTCTTGATGATGGAATAGATTCAGTTACTTCTTCCTTCTTTGTGGGTCATTAGTTAAAAAGGGGAAGGTGGGGGAGGAGGGAGAGAAGGCCATGTACTGCAGGTGTTTTATCCTTTGTAAGGAGACTGCACTGAGACAAATGATTCTAGCTGGCATTTTGTACACACCGGAGATTGCTTATCGATCCAGATCAGAATATTCAGGCTGGCCTCGGGGAAAAGGCAGAGTATTTTCTGAGGGAGTTAATAACCTGGCAGCTGAGCTGTCTTGTCCAATTCACTGAACCTAGGGCTCTAATCAGGCCAGAGTTTCTTATTTTGAGAAATCTTGCCATATGTGTCTGCTAGCTGCCTTCCACTCTATTGGACCAGTGACAGTGATTGAAATGACAGCCTATAGATAGAGCCTAATCAAATTGTTTATTATCAGCCTAAATCAATATGTATAGATTGTTGAAACATCACTGTCATGCCATGGAAAAGTCATACTAATACTACATGCTGCAGGTGTAATTCTAAAATATATTTTTCCATCCCAAATTACATCTGAATTTAACAGAGTAAAAGAAATTATAATGGTGTATGAGACAGTGGAAAAAATATATATGTTTACACATTTCAATAAAATAATATTAATGATTAATGCTAAAATGTCATGTTGTACACCGCTTAAATATGTTATAATGTTCCCTGTACAGAAGAGAGGCAACAGAGCTGTGGGAAAGGAAAACGGGATTGAAAAGAGAAGTGTTTGCCTTTTATGCAGAAAGGGAAAAATCTCACAGAGGTCTGTGTAAGCATGCTCATGTTTTGCAGCATGAATCAAATTCCAACACACCTAAAAAGCAAGTTTTGAGGCATCCAGACTAGAGAGATGAAACATGCAGTAATGTGAATCCCTTTGGTACCTTCCTCCCAAAAAGCCTTCCAAAGAGCTTGGACCATGAAGTCTAATGATTTGATAGGGAGGCTAGCAGGGCAAACAACTTGCATTCTGAATTTAGAAAAGAAAGTCTAATTGCAAGCATCTAAAATTTAACTCAAGAGTTGGTTTCATTAAAAAAAAAAAGCTGTATCTTCTGAAGACTCTTTTTGCACAGAAAAGATATAAATACATTATACAGAGAAAAGTAAAAAATATTTTATAATATGCAGTGAATCATATTCTACAGGCTAAATTAAAATCTCAAGCAGAATTGTTCAAACAGTAAAAAATGAGACGAAGAAGGGAAGTTCCTGAGGGCATGGCACTGGGTGGAAGTATCTTAGATTTGTGAGAGGAGCAATAATCTTTTTTGGCCCTGTGAAGCTCACCTGAGAAGTATGCATGCGAAATTCTTTAGTGTAATTGACCTGAAATGGATAATCACTGGAGTGCTTGTGGCCCAACAAGAGTCAACTGTGTAGTTTGTAACTTTTGAAGTAGGTCTATTGGCAGAATTTTGCACTACATAATATGTCCTGTGAAATAATTTATTGCCTCGCTCTTCAAAAAAGAATTCTCAGAATTATTTTAAAGTCCTCTGGCAAGGTAAAGGGAGCGTAATCTTAGAGTAAATTATACTTTTTGCCCTGAAGAATGGTGTAAAGTAACATTCAGGTTAATTAATCTTTGCAATGCAATACACTCCCGTTTGAATATCATTTACATTGTGTGATTCTTGGGTTGAGTCAAATGTATAATAATTTTTAGCATTACAGCATATGCATTAATAAAAATAATATTGCCTTGTAGGTTGTACTGATTTAAAGTGGTATGTTTTTCCTTGGATAAAACGTACTTTTCTTACTGCATGCATTCAAAGCTCTCCAAACAGCAATTATCTTTGGCTGACTGATTCTAGGAATTTTCCCATTACATTCAAAATAAGAATTTCTTCATTGCCATTTTAAGAAATAAAGGTACTTATTCAGCATAAAACTTTAGCATATAAATCTCTCTAAGTATATGCTTAAGTCCCTCCTCAGTCAGGAAACAGGTTAAGCAGATGCATATCCTTAAATTCTAAATTATTTCAGTGGGACTTTCCTTTGTCTTAAGTTTTGAACATACGTGTGGCATACTCATGGCTAAGCATACAATATGAATACAGGTGGCTGAGTTTGGCCTACAGCCGGCACAAAACCAAAATTTAACATTACTTTTGAAGTGTTTTGACTAAAATCCAGCAAAGCACTTAAGTTTACACACAGTGCTGATTTAACTGTCTCAATTTATAGTTACACTGGTGCAATTTCCTAGCATGGATACAGTTCTGCTAGTATTTATCTTGGCATAATTTAGCAAGATATTTTTACAGAAATGAATGCCACTGAAAGTCATGGAAGGATAGGGCAAACCTGCAACAGATAATACCAAAACTGAATAAACTGAAAATGCAATAGCTGGAGGGGCATAAGAAATGGAAAATATCTAGTAAATGAAAACATTCTGACAGCTTTCTTCAAATGCGTAATGAAGCATTCTGGAATTTTGAAGTCACATATTCTCTCCCCCAAGGGTCTGCCCTGTTCCCTAAAGATGGAACACCTGCCTGTATCATTTACACAGTAAGAACTGTATCACTAGGTCCTCTGCCCTCTTTGACATGGAAGCTAGAAATCATGCAGTGAATGAAGCCAGAAAAATCTCATGTTTTTCAGCACGGTGGTTCAGCCATTGTAGTTGAACACTATTTTTGAAAACTTCATTCTCCTCCTTCAGCAAAAATCTTTTTATAATGCTGGAAGAACAATATTCCTTTTTCCCCCCTCCCATATCAGCAATGGACAGGCAAAGTCCTGCCAAACACAATTTTCCCAAGAAGTGACTCACTAATCGTGTACGCTTTTCTGGGTTTGTGACTTGAGACTGCGGAGTCTGCTACTGAGCAGCAGCACTGAGTCATTAGGGCTCCAAATGAAATTATACAGAGAGAATGCTAAATCACCTGCAAAATCATAACTTCAGGGTTTTTTTGAACTGGAAATTTCCTGTGAAACACATATTACATTTTTGACTGGGATTCATTTCAAGTTAAAGATGACTTTGGCCTTAATTCATGCATGCAGTTTTGCACATGAGACATACCCCTGTATCCAACATCATAGAAACAAATTCACTGCTGATCATGAAATACACCACCACTTGACCACAAAACTTCTGATTTACTCCAATAATATTTGACAAGCACATGTGACCTGTGTTTCCCAAATATTGGTACTGAGATATTTTTATTACTCTATGTGACTGTCAAAATGGTCATCTTATCTTTTGCACCTTGAAGTCATTTGTTACCTACTTACAATATTTGAAACTCTTTGCCAATCCTTTAAAATCTTCAACAGATCAATGGAGGCATTTCTTAGCACACTTTTGCCAATGTGTCTTTTCATACGTGAATTTGTTTCACAAATAGTAGCTCCTTCAAGACAGCCTAGATTATACCTTGTATACTTCTAAGTCCTGTTGAGCTGGATATGCTCTAATAGTTGGGTTGAAACATGGAAACCCATTTTAGGTTCTGTATGGTATGCAGTGAAATCCTTGTTACTGTCTTCTGACTCTGCTGAGAATACATTATTTTTGTATCATTTTTTTTGTGTTTTTTTTTGTTAAATCCTAATGCATCCAAATGACTCAAGAGAACAGAATGCACTATTTTTTTCCTTTTCAAAGGATCTTCAAGGGAAGAGTTTGACCACAAAGAAGGGTGATAAAAATGAAGAAAGAATAATGACCTTATTATATATTATTTACAATGCACAATAGTGGTCAACAGTGTCACTGTTATCCAACTTTCCAATACTTGTGTCTCAGTTATGGATATCATGTACTAACAGGAAATATACCTAGTAGCCTAGTACTACCTTGGGAAAGGACTGTGCCTAGGACCCTCCTATAAAATCAGTAAAATTCTTATTTATACCACACAGTGCTTCAGTTATTCCATTTCTCTAGGTCCATACATTTTCTTTTCGGTTATTTCTGTTATGGGCTGATTTGCTTTGTCTTTGCACTAAATGGGATGTAAAACTAAGCGCTACTGATAATTCTACAGGTTTATTTGTTGCTTTTTTCTACCTTGCTTTGTACAAGCAGTAAACGCATTAAGAGAAGATGCACAGCATACTAAATTCTCATCCCATTCAAAGTACATAATGCTTCCAAATGAAATTCTTCAAGATGCACAAAATGAAAGTATTAGAGTCACCAGTGCAAACCCTATCCTGTCCCCTTCCTCATAAACATTCCAACTGTCAGACTGTTGCCATCTTTCATTAAACGCATCACTATCAGCATATGGACATACTAAATGACTGAACATCAACCCCTAAATACTTGTTTTCCAACTGTACTTGAAAGTACAAAATAAAAATATTCTCTTTAGTATTATCAGTGATCTCTACTATGCCTTAATTAATTGCTATAATTTTCTATACAAAATAATGCTGCCAAATTAAGAATAGAAGTTTAGCCTCTAGCAATCCACTATCAGTTTTCATGGATACCATAAAGAATTTAACAGCTTCCCTCTTTGTCATATGCCAGTGACTTTAAGTAGGTTTCTCCACTACCAACGAACAAAACCCTATGTTGAACTATTGCTGCTTTTTTTCAGTTGCATTGTGATGTTGCTAACCAAATCCAGTAATGTCACAACAAAGCCTTACTTGTGCTCAGGCTCAGAAGCTTTGCAACCTAAACACCAGAACTAAAAAATTACTATTCCAATAAGAAGGGAAAACATAGTATAATATAGTCCCATGCCCCACAAAACCTCTACACATAGTACTGTTTCACTTCAGATGCACAAATAATTGATGCACTGTACAAATCAGGCCTGCAAACAGGTTTGCCTTCCAAACTGTGCTTCAAACCTCATTACATTTAATAGTTCCGTACCAAAATGCCAAGTTCCCTCAACAAAAATTCTGGCCAGATTTATGTATTTAAAAAAAATAGTACTGAAACAGAGAAACATGGAAAAGTGAAATATTAGAAAGTTCTAAATTCAAACTACACTTCAGCAGCATAAAGGGGGATTAATCAAGAACTCTGATAGTGAACTTCTAGAAGAGAGTTTAAGAAGTGATATCCATTCCAACAGTGCCATGTCACACTGCTAGGCTTAATTGCAGCACCTTGTCTCCATCAACTGGAAAAACATTTGTTGTGCTGTTTGCAGATAGTGCTGGCAACCATTCTTCTGCATACCCTGCATTCCCAATCTCTGTGTGGAGTTACATATAGCAGAGATGACATGTGATCCCATGGACAGTCCAGATATATTTTGCTTTAACACAAGATACAGTCGTAGTGACCGTGCTGATCTAACATGTTAAGATAGATCTGTAGAAGTGTAAATCAGTCCTACATTAGTATCAATATCTTTTCATTTTGTACCAGAAGGAGATGAGTACAAATTAAAAAAGAGAAAGAAAAAGAGACACTTCTGAACTACTTTGTGAAGCTTACCTTGATAAACTCTAAGGAGAAATCCAGGGATCTTGTCTGCAGAGAGAATATTGTCTAAATTGTCTGGAAAAACTCATTGACTCAGTCAGACTGTGTGAAGCTTGTGATCAAATACAGCCCCAGGCTCTTCTGCCTTACGCACTTGTGCATCTTGCTCAGAACGCATAGCTCAATGAAAAACCCTACTATTTTACTGTGATAAACACTACAACAGAATGGTGTTTGCACAGGCATGTGTGAGTTGCTCTTCTTTAGGTGGCTTGGAAACATTACATTCAAGGTTTGTTAGGTGTAAATTTGCAGACACCACATGCAAAGAAATCTAAGGTTTCATTATTCAATTATTTTAAGTAGAACAATGAGTACATCAATGCTACAACAATACAAATTAATCAAACAAGAAAAAGTAAAGTAATTAAAGCTAGCAGTGAGACTGATGAATTCACAGGCAGAGAAAACTTCTGCGATGCATATTCAAGAGCCTGAGTCATTAGGCATAGCTGTAGAAAGATTGTTAACGTGCCCTTTATTGTACATCCATGAAATCTACTTCACTGAGAAATCAGGTACATTGTTTTTGTGGCTCACTTTGGACAACTACAAAAAACTAGGGAGGAAGCGTGGTCCTGTGATTTAGAGCATGGAACAGGAGATAGGAAGCCTCTTGAATCTTATGACTTCCTATGTAGCTCTAGGCAAATTACTTAATTTCCCATTTGTAAAATAGTTTGACAATCCTTCTGTGTGCTTATGTGGGCTAGGAGGACATGTATGTTAAGAATGCTCAGATGGAGAGCACAGAAATGAGTAATAGTATTGTTCCAAGTATACAACTACAGAACTCATCATACCATGTGTTCCATACAATCAAAGATAGCACATACCTCGACCTCTGTCTCTACTATCATAAATACATGTGTTTGCAAAAATCCTACATATGTTTCCTTGCCATTATTAGGCAGAAACTTGTATTTCTAGTCACTAGAAATTCTCAGATGGTCTCATCTGTGGAAGCCCAACTAAGACTGTACTCGGTTCTGCAAAGTGCTGAGTATTGTCAGTGCTGGTTCTATGTGAGAGGATCTGAATTTCTGCAGTATCTTTGAATATGAGACCAAGGTTAGTACTTCCTCCAGTGTTTCTGATCATCTAGCTCAGGTCTCCATTCTGAATTGCTTCCCCAATTACTTCCCCCATCTTATTTGCTCCTTTTCTGTGTTGACTATAGCAAAGCCAGGATCACTAAGTGTAAATTACTCTTTCTGAATACTCCCAGGTCACTTCCAAAAGTTGGCATCTAAATTCCATGAAGTTGAGATGAAATTTACAAAATTAATCTGATGAAACTACATTCCTTAAGTCACGATAGCTTGTTTTCTTTTAAATCCATATTCTGGTTTATGTTTGGCAGCACATAACTTCTGGATTAGCCCAATTAATTCCAAATAAATAATTCAGTAATCAGGATATTACTCCTGTGATTAAGGCTTAATGAGCCCACAGCAATTCTCAGATCAGCTGTATATATGATGCATATATAATGTATATATGATATACTGCAAATACAGTATGTATTTGCAACTCTCTGGCAGGATCTAGGTAAAGTGCCACATAAATAAAAGTCAGTTTCAACTGTTTACCCTCAGTAGCACTGCGATTAGGTATGATCTTCACTTACTGCATTCTGACCAAATATGAGTCTAGGTCAGTCCTCTTTTGGAATAAACATGCTAAGTGATTGTCACGGTTTAAAGCTGGGCTGGCTATTAACCCAGTGGCAGATGCTCTCTGTTAACCCTCTCCCCCCCCACCCTAAGGGAAAGGGAAAAGGGAGAGAGACTTATGGGTTGGAAAGTTAAAACAGTTTTAATAAACTATAATAATGAAAAAGAGTATAATAATAATAATAGAAATAATCAAATATATACAAAACCAAGATCGAGAGCTTAGAATTCCTCAGGCAGAGTTGCTCCCCCCAGCACGGGCAGAGGGGAAAATGCAGTAGCTCCCCCTGCCATCACACCTGCAGGCTTTTAACTGGAGAATTGGCAAAGCTGGTACCAATCAGTGGAAGACAGGAGGACCCCTCCCTCCTGGGCCCCACCTCCAGGAGGCAGTGGGTTAGTGATAAATAGGAAAGTGAGAATGACATGTATGGGATGGAATACCTCGTTGGTCAATCTTGGGTCACCTACCCTGTCTGCTCCTCCCTGCAGGTATGACCCCCCTTCGGCTCTTCACTCATAAGCAATGAGGAATTAAGCAGTGACCTTGGTTTCTCTAAGACTAATTGGCCTGGTTTGGGCCAAACCAGGACAGTGATACAGGGCAGATGAATAGCAGTGGATCACTGTGATGACATAGAAGTGAGAGAATATGGTGAAGATTTTCTACAGCTTCATTTTGCAAATCCTTTCAGATTTTTACGTTTTCTTACCTTAAGGTGATGAGGACAAATCTATACAGACTGATATATCTATAGGAGTTGAGCCATACTGAGTAATTTTTGTTGGAATTCTTTGGTATAGAAACAGGCAATGGTAACGTCAACAATGTGAGATTAGCTCTAACATTGAGCATATAAGGAAGTCTGTGTAATAATCTTATTCTGTGCATCCAAATAAGATAAAAAGTCAAGAAAAAGCCACCTTGTCTGCCTGACAATAGTGTAATAAATTATTAGTCTGGCATAACAACAGAATGGAGGAAAAAGAGTACAGATGTACTCTTTCTTTTTTTTTTACTCAACAGAACATCCGCTTGAATCAAAACACTGATGAAGCAACCTATTTAAAGTGATCTAATTTTTCATGTCTCTGAAAATATTTAGTGCTCCTCCTCCCTCAGAGGCTTTGTTTCCCCACAAGGATTGCAATTGTTTTCAGACAGAGATGCAGTCATCTCTGCTCTCACCCTGACCTGATCCTTAAAACCTGAAGTTTTAAAAATATTTTGCTCAATAAAGCACAGTGATCAAAGCTGCTTACTCTATATAAAACATTAATTCTATCAGGGTTTTATAATGAAAAGTTATGTAAGATCCTTACCTGAATGCATATGGATTTGACTGGAACTTTCTCTCAGACTCTCTAAGGTGTCATTGTGTGGATGTGTGGATGGAAGATCAGCTTTATGTTTATCCTCTTGTTTCTCTGAAAATGCCAGTGAGCCTATGAAATGGGGAACATGCCACATAATTAGAAAATCACACACTGCCAAATTTCTGTTACCTTATGCCTTTTCTAAAAGCAACAAAACATATGCCATACTGACAGTACTTCAGACAGCTAATAGAAGAAGCTCTCAAGAGTTTTCAGCAGTCTTCAACTTAAATAACAAACATCAGGTAGTTTATAATATGGTAGCTAAAGCTAAGCCGTTTAAGGAGCACATAACCTTTGAGTACTTAGTATACAGCACTAACAGTGAAAATCATAGTAGAACAGTTGTTTCTTAGGCTGAAGACTTTTCCCTTTAGGTGGAAGCCCAGCCAGGTTCCAATCCCATAAACACAGGCTTCAATCTTCATAGAAAGTTGTATTTCTGTAACAAGCACATTAACAAGCGGAGACCTTTGCCCCCAAGCTCTCATTGTTAGATTATGCTTTATATCAGATTGTCACAGAAAAGACTTTTTACAAAGTAGAAGATCTGAAAGATAATATCAGCAGAAATGATAGTTAGTGACTGATAGGAATCCAGGAGAAAGTCCACAGGATATAATTTAGGAAAAAACGTAGCGCTATTTTGTAAAAAACTCTTCAGTGTGAAAAGAGGGAAAAGAGGATTCTCCTTATGAAAACTAAATGGAAAACTCTTTAAGGGCTCCCAGTTCAAAGGATCTTTTTGTGCTTGAAATACTCAGGTCATTAAGTATTGCTTCTGTACATCTTTGAGTAATTTCAATGTTACACAGGTGCTAGTTCAACACAGTGTGAGAAAGTTACTACCATGACTTTGTCTTTCAGATAGCTAAATCACTGAGGCCCACATACTCCTGAGTGCTGCTCCCGAGGGTGCCGTGCAGCACACTGAGAACCACTGGAGATAGGACTGAAAGGTGCATCCTTTTCTAGTCCCTGGCCATAGCCTTGTCGTAGCTGGTGAGGCAGCGCTGGGACTGCTGCCAGATTTTCTGAAAATGGTGTCAGGAAACGAAGGTATTGTTTCCATGTCAAACACAATTCAAGAATTAGACAATCAAACTCATACTGCTATCAATAAAATTTTGGCCAAAGGTCAGGAAAATTTCTGGTGAGAACATTGTAAAAGGAATTGAAAATATGTTTCTAGGTGAGAAGGAAAAATCCTATTCCTAGCCAAGGATTATGTCTAGAAAACACATCACAGAGTTGTGCCTCAGCTAATGCTATATGAACTATGACAGACTATCTTGTAGTACATTCATGCACGTGTTTTCCAGTTGCATCACTAAGGAAGTGTTCACTGCATCTACAAACAGATGATTGCATACATTGTATCAGAGACTCCAGGCAAATTATTCAGTACATTTCTAACAAGCTGTTAATAGCTAAGGATTCATAAAGCTGAATTACTCCACAATAATTATTTGCTGTTGGATCCACCTTACCATCCTCTGTTTATTTACAGTTATGTAAGGTTTACCTTGACCAGGTAAATTAAAAACAGTTACCTGCTTCTACTAGAATTGTTAACGTCTCAGAAAGTACCCAAATCATATCAGTTTTCTAATATTCAGCCCCATGGCAGTTAACGCATTCTCTAATACAGTGCTTTCGCTTAACATACCAGGCTATAGTGGCTCTGTCATAGAACTTGAATTTGGACTGAGAAATCTTGCTTTCTGACCCTTATCATCTTCACTGTTGATGCCAAGCTGCGTAGCTTGGCAGGTCACATCCTACATCTATGACAAACATGGGAACTGCTCTGTCTCCTGTCTCTGACACTGTCTAGTGCTCATATTCCGTGCTTCCAGTCTGGAAGCCACTAGGTGACACAGCATAATGTATTTTCTTGATGCTTGAGTACTGATAGAGAACTTCTGTTACGTTCTTGTACTTCTTTCCTGAGCTGTTGCCTGATGTTGCTACTTACAATGTGTCTGGTATTATTTTCAGTGGCCCTGGCATGCTTTTTACTGGAAGTCAAATTTTGCAAAACTCAAAACTTTGTGAACCTTTATCTTTTTTGATGTTTGCTAACTAAATAGGGAGGGCTATTACGGAGTCATGTCCCGTGTCACAATGAGAAAACTAATTTCACTCTGTTCTTAGAAATGCATAACTACTATGGGGGAGAATAACATCAAAAGTCACTGTGAACTGTATGACTCTGAAAGGGAGATTAGAAAAAAGGACTCACAATAGAAAAAAAAAAGAAAAGAAAATAGAAGAAATCTTTCCATCTAGTGTTAACATATTCAAGGAAAACAATAATGCACAATGTTAACCAAACTTGATGCATATTTACTTTGCAGTATCCCATATAACTATACACACATGCACAACATGTTTCTTAAAAATATGTGAAAAGTAAAAAATGCAACTGCCAAAGGAAGGTTATTTATGTTCAAACTGTACTGAAGAAATCAGTCAAGGGCAATTCATGCATGTGAAAATATGATTTCTAACACTGCCAAGGTCGATAAGACCTTAGGGAGTAAATGCTAACCATACAAATCAAAGATGCCTAGAGGCGGTTTTGAAGATGAGTGGCAAGGCTTTAATAGTTTCAAAAAGCCTGTTAATAATCCAAATGAATAAGCAATGATACAAGAAAAGCAAATAACTTGTTTATGAAAGGAACAAACCACTGCTCGATGTCTTTCTCTCCATGGACTAGATTGCCCAAGCCCAAAATCATACGCTTCTCTCCTACGTTTTTTTTCTGTCCCACAATTCCTGACATTATACCCACTTAAACGAGAGAAAGCAGTGACACATAATCAGGCTGTTTAAGGAGAGTTCAGATGGTTCACAAGGTTTTTGCTTGACTGCCTGAGCCTACCCTGCCATTTGCCCCATGGTAAGGTCCTATCCCACACTTATGGTAGGAGCATATTCACAGAAGTAAGTATCTGATTCTTTCTCCAACCTGAAAAACGAATACAGACACCAGCAGTCTAAATGAATCCAAGCTGCCAAATTAGTTAACAAAAAGACAACTTCGGTCACCCAAGTACTTCTATAGGAATGTTTCACCTTTTCCCAAGATGTCTAAACAGAAATTAATTTTATCTGAAAATGCATACTGGATAAAGATTTATTTGTTTGTCACCATTTTCCCATGGTAGATGAACAAAAATTTTTTTCAAAAATTGAAAATTGACAATTTTTCATTTTAAGCCCAGACCCTGAACTAAGAGAGTACTTCTGACTAGCTAGCTCCAGACGCTCCTTTGGTTGCCACTGTTGTAATACCTAAACATCTCTTAAGTTTCAGGTTGTCTTTTCAAAACATTGGGTAAGTTAGAACATATGCATTTCCCACACTGCTCAGATATCTGGGATACACACCTAGTCAAAGATATCTGAAATCAAAGTGATTTTTAAAACAACTCTTTGAAGCAACTCGGTTTGAGTCATTAAAAATAGCATGAATTACTAACAGGATGAGTTTGTTTCTGAGTCAGACCCTCCAAAACCTAAACAAAGATGAATTCAGAATAGAGCTGGCAACTAGAACTCGCTGTGTATTTATTCGTTTCTATTAATAATTAATGGTAGGTTTTTGAACTTTCCTGTATTGTGCTATTATCTCACATTTTAGAAAATACAATCCATGATACCATCCTGATTTTTTTATTGAAGAGATTCAAACCACTTTTTATGTTGCTTTTGTGTAGGTAAACTGTTAAGTTGCCACAATCCCCTTTCATCACAAACTCTTCCCTTTCTCATGCTCCTATTAAAAATTCCCATGGCTCTTCCAATCTACTCCTCTTCTCTTCTTGGTCGTTGCTTTTTAATAGCTCTGCCATGTTGATATCAGAAAAAAAAAAGAGGTTGACTAGATATGCAGATTCCTCAGATTTAGGGATAGGGTAATTAATCTGGCATATTCAGAACCTCAGCATGAGCAAGCAGCAAAAGTCAGAAAAATGAGAAAATGAGGATACTGTGGAGACCAAATAAAAGTAGATACTTATGGACCAGTTGAATACAGGGAGAAGACTGTAATCCGAAGTCATGCAGCCAATTTACATCTGTTGGAAAAGGGTGCAGGATGAAAAGAAGGAAGGCAAAGAGAGGAGCCATCAGCTAAACATGCAAAACTGCTGCGTTCTACTTTACACAGTTATGACTCCAGGCAGAAATTGAGCAGACGATTATGGAGTGTGTATAACTGAGAGGTCGGAGGGCAAGTCTCATTGTTAGTCTTGATGTCAGAGACACTTGTGTTGCTGCATGAATCCTTCCTGTCTTTTTGGCCTTTTAATCTTATTCTGTTTTAATCCATTTCCTCTATTCCTTGGTCTCAGGACCACTCTGGAGCCAGAAATTAGACAACTTGATTCAAATTTCCAAAAGGGTGAAAGAATATTTGATTACACATAAGCATATTTTGATCAGCAAGGGTGGCAGTCATCAAGAAGTAAGTGCCGTAGCCTCCTACTTTTTTTTTTTCCTACATAGATGTGCACTGACTTGTACTCCTATGAGACAATGCATTGAACTTAACAAAGAGGAGGTTTTCACAGTCCTCTCACTCTGGAGAGGGTAAGAGTGCTGGCTAAACTGCATGGAAAATACAGTATGACCCCATTACACTTATTACAGACTGGTTATCCTGGCAAATACCTCACTGAAAAACATATGGAAAGCCCAGAGTCACAGCTGTCCAAGACTTCTTGGGGGTCTTGAGACTAGACCTGTACACGGTTGATTCCTCATATAAAATTTCTCCCTCCCTCCTTTCCACACTGCAGCGAGTGAAGAGAAGCTAAAACAGGGGTACTTCTTCCTTGAGATGAGTTGGTAAAGATGAAACATTATTTGCATGAGGTTTCCAGTGAAATTTTGCCCGAGGACAAAGGACTGCATGGGCCAAGACAAACCAGAAGCTCTACAAGTGGAGGAGGGATGTGTTTGTTGGCTGAGTTTGGGAATCAGTTGAAGCCAGACTACAGGGCCAACAGCAGCTGTTTCTAAATTTTTTTTCTTTTTGGAATCTCAGCACAGCATGCAAGTAATTTGTTATGGACTTGAACTGGAGAAGTCAAGTATATAGTACTGTGGAACTGAAATCCAAAAAATATAATATTTCAGTTAGGAGACTTGTATCTGGTAAGCTGAAACCACTATTTCTGTTTGCATTCCATTTTCTGGCTTGGTCACAGCACTCTCGTATCTTGATATATTTAACTTAAGTGGGCAGGTATTGCTTCAGATGAACTTCTTTGGCTTTTTTCAATGCATACAAACACGTTCACAGTGTTTTAGAACTACCACCAGACTTTATTATCAGCAAAATCAGTTTCTGGCTTTTTGTTTATGAGAGTGAAATGATGACTTCTGCCTATGGATGCATCTGGAGTTTGCTGAAATATTTTGCCTAGTATTCCCAACATATTCTCATAAAACTGATCAGTTGCTCTAAGACAAAAATGCCACTGCTCCCTGCCTGTACACACCATTTTGAAAGGTAGAAATGGTGAAGTTGTACAGACTATACACGATGTAAAAGTAATACATAACCTATTAACAGGCCAGTATCATATTTACTTGAGCCTCTCTGTAGCTGTTGGGGTTGACTGTCATGGCTTCCCTCAAACCCTCTTCTCAACTAATCTCTCATATCCATAGTTTTGGTAGGCTTTCCCATAGGGCATGCAAGGAACACACTGCTCTCCACATATGGGTTAGAGGCCTATATGGGGCATCTTCTTTGGAGACGGTTTTAATCCTGCATGAATTCCTTAGCATGGTTGTACTACCCCACCTTCCAAATGTCTGGCAAAATCCACATCATCATCTCAGATGTGGCAACAGCCAAGTGCTAAATGAGGCAGTCCTAAATGTAGATTTGATTGCCCAAAGAGACAGGCAGTAAGGCAGGTATTTTCAAAGAATATTTATTGTTATGGTAGCTAATCTGAAGTGTTTCAGAGTTACTTTAGGACAAATTCAGGACTAACGCAAGGAGAAAGAACCAGAAAAAAATGTAATAGCCTATACTTTGTTTTCTTATTTAAGACCAAAGTGTTATAAAATATTTTATATAAATAGGCAGGAGTGATAAAACCAAAGGTGCATGAATCATTAAAATATACATTATTTTAAAAGATAAGAGGTAGATCAATTAAGATGATGTTTCAACTCATCTACGGTACTTTATATTAGCTGAGGATCTTTCCCTAAGTACTAAAACAGCAGTCTTGACACTTTTTTTTTTCCAATTCTAGACTTTAAAGACACTGCAATTCAACAGTACAGGGTAAGAGAAACTCTACAGCGTGCTGCTTCTGGGTGATAACACAGTTGACATCTGCACCAAGATCACTACACAATTGTTTGGGCTTTCTAAAAGATGGAGTGAAGAATAACTATCTAACTATATGCACAAAGGCAATTTTAGCTAAGTAAAATACAATTATACTATCTAGAATTTCTTTTGGATACGATTAGTAACAAACATCCCTTGTCCTATGAAAATGTGCCAGGAAATTTTAATTGACTGCAAGTATCCAAGGTTGCCATTTAACACATCATCTGAAAGATGAATTTATTGGGCCCACACTTAACTACCATGTAACCTACATTATGGTTTACAAGATGGAATGAGTTTGTTTTACATGACAGTTATTGGGCCTACTTCTACTCAAAGTTATGCCAGTGAAAAATTTGGAACAAGTCCATTAAAGTCAATGGCTCTATAAAATCAGGGTAAAATTAGACTCAGGTCTACCACGCAATTTAATAATAATTGGTATTACAAGCCAGGTCAGTCTTCTGCTTTTCCAGTTGGTAGCAAGTGGAACCAAGCACCAGATATCACATACCTTGTCTGACATGACGCACAATATGCTGAGACCACTGCATGCATTTATATTCCCTAGCACTTTGGGAGGACTCCATCATGAAAATGCAGAAGAAAACTGAGGAATTCAGAAAGGGATTTTTAATTAGAACAACATCTACCTGCAAATCACTTAAGAATTACAGATTCTATCAACATCAAAAGTTTTGAGCCACTTTCTCTTACATGGTTTGAGCTTACCTTTTCTTGTGAGTTCAAGGTTTACCACAGCTGTAGATCACGCATGACTTTGTCTTCTGTTTCCTGAGAGGGTTATCATGCTATACAGAACAGCTTTTCTCCTAGTACGGACTTCTGCTTTTTTACTGTCTCTCAAATTCAGAAGCTCCAGACCTTCCTGGGGACAGCAGTACAGATCCAGGCTTCATGAAGTGGGTCTTTTTCTGGGGTGCTTTCAAAGTGGATGTCCTAACTTGCAGGCTTTACTTCTCTGCAGCAGAACATCCTTGCAGGGTTTCCTGAAATAGAGAATCACAGCTTATACCTCAAGAAAAAAAAGGGCAGGGGATTAGCATGTGCTGTAGTACAAAATGGCAAACATTATCCACTGCCTACAACCAGTTTTCATGATCTCTAAATACCAAGTAGTAAACACACAGTAAGTAGTACTCGGGTGTTCTACCTGATAGAAGCTTTCTTTTTATATCAATCATTAAGTATTTCTGTAATTTATTTATTGTAATACTCAAGTCAGAAGCCCAAATATATAAGAGGACTATAAAAATACTAGTAAGTGAAATTTAAATTCGCATCTGGTGAAGGTATGCTCTAAGAGTGTAAGCTAACAGGTGGGGTTTTTTCATTGCTGTTTTCTTTTCAACTGTTGTTCTAAAAATAGTAATTTTAATATATATATATATATATATATACTCAATTCGGAAGCTTTTGAACAGAACTAGATATACTGTGTTATTCATAATCTGTCCTGTACAAATTGAGCCAAGCATTAGGTCACTGCGCAAGCCACTGTACTTAAGCACAGCTCTGAGCCAGAGACAGTGGGAGTAGAAAGGAATTAGAAAGGAAATAAGATGCTGTATCAAGATAGAAACACAGGGATTTGTTCCCCTGCTTAAGAAACAAGCTAAATTATTATTACTTTCTTGGGAAATTCACACTCTGAAGTGAACAACACAATGCAGTGACTCTTGTCCTCTCCTTTCTATTGTTGGTGTTGCATTGCCAAATACTGATAATTGCTTGAGTTTTTAGATTGCAAACTGTTGCTAACCAACTGCTTTACAAGAATCACATGTATATGAAAAAGAACGTTTCTTTCCCAAGTCCACTGACAACAAGCTGACTTGAAAATTATGTTTCTATCTATTACAGCACATGTACAGGTTGATAGCTTTCAAATGATCCCATTTACGTTAGAACTGGTAAAGTGATATTCTATTATTTCATTGAAAATAAAATGCATTGAGACATTTCACATTGTTTTTCATTTTCCTTCTGTTTCAATATTATTCTAACTTTGATTTGTGCCATCTAACAACTAAAAGTTATCCAAAATAATTGTTGCACATTACATCCATTACATTAAAGAAGATCTGTGTTTATAAAACGAGATTGTTTCATGAATAAAATACATTGGGAAAATATAGCTGTCTCAACAGCAATTTTGTCACTTACAAAAAATACAGTGATATAGCCTTAATTTCTACACTTCAGTACATCTCATGAGGGAGTGAAATGCTTATTAGATGGTAGCATGCATTATTCTCCAAATCTTCTTTTATATGCCTGTTTTAAGTATTTGATTATTGCCTGGCTAATAATAGGTGCTTCTTCAGTCAAAGAACAAAATAGAGAAGATAGTGTAAATTGTAGCTTATAATTGTTCACTGACTGCCATTGAAAATGTTTAGCTACTACTGTATGACAACCTTCCTCTGATGTCTGCAGCCACTGTTTCATGTAACAGCAATTAAAGCTGCGGGAATCAGGAGAAACCCACTCAGAGAGCAATCCCACCCCATTAATTTTTAAGTGCATAGAGTACTTCAGAGGACAGGCAAGCCCACCTGAGGCCAGTGAAAAGAAATCACACCAGTCATTGATTTACTGGGAGCAGGAGATGGGTGGTGAAAAGGTTATGAACCTCCCAGTTCCATAGCACCGCCTAGCACAGCTCATTCCCTGTCTTTCCTTCTGCTCCTTCACCTTGGCCACCACAGTAACCACACAGAGACACATTTTGGCTGCATCCTATATTGAACATGCACAGAACTCCATCTGAATTGAATCCGAAACAGGCCAAGGCAGCTGGTAGACAAAACCTATTTGTCAGGCTGTGTTATTGAGGAAAATCTTGAGAGCATGGCAGTTTGGTGAAACAGAGCAGTGAGGGGCTTCTGAGCCAACCACAAATGGATCAGCCTGTTGCAGACACAAATAGACTGAAAAAAAACCAAAAGCTGGCCAGAAAACAGCAAGTTATGAAGGAACTGAAGCAAGAAGTTACTCTTGGAGTCTGATGACTGTTATCTTTCAGCATATTCAGAGATAATCTTCAAGGGAAATATAAATGGATAACCCACTTCTGAATTGAAAAAATATGTGGCTCATCCCCTAGCCTCCAAAGATTTTAATGAAGTGATTGGAGATGGGCCTATGCAACATAAATAGGAAGCATTTCAACCACTCTTCTTCCTCTAGTGTCAACAAATACCTCAGAACTAGACTTGAAGCATCACTAGCTGGTCTCAGTGACAAAGACTACACAGGGTATTGTGGGACAGAAGAAAATGTATGTCTTTGTTTTTATGAGTGCCAACTCATGGCTTGCCACGCATGTTCAAGAGGATGTTAATTTTCCGAACAACTACAAGTGCTCAAACCATCCTGCCCCACTGCTTCCTACCCCCAATCAGAACACTCACAAATTACTGTGGGCAATTTTGCAATAAGCCAATTGTGTTATCCAACCCTTTAACACTTAGAGAAGCCTTTTCATCCAGCAACAATGTAACAGGGAAGGTGCCAACAAATCCAAATGGGCTCTGGAATGATTTATTCATCCTAGGCTTCTAAGCTCCTTTTCTTCAGTATTAATGCTAAGATTAATGTGCCCCATCAGTGTGCTGCCAACAGGAACTTCAATAAAAGCAAGAACAACTAGTTGGCTCAGCTTTCTACTTAAGGTTAGGACATCATAAAAATAGTAGCCTACAAAGGCTTTCCCTTTAATTTACTTATTACTTCACAAAATGAAAGAAATTTCATTTAATTTAACAAAAACACACAGATTACAGGAACATAAGTACATCACTGCCTAAAGTAATTCATTAGCTAATTTTTTAAAAGGACAAATAAAAAATAAAAATATTTGCATATTTTTAAGTGGCGCATATGCATCTTAAAACTTTTTAAAAACTTAGTATAGACAGATGTATTTGAACATAACTAGAACACAACATATACAATACTTAGAAAGGACGCCAGATTCATAACGACAATGGGTGAAATCCATAGACTAAATGACAGACGGTATGTATCTACAAACTAGCATTAAAGAATTTGTCAGATATAAAGGAACACTTGTTTATGTAAGTATCGTGAAATTTTGGTCCCTTTCAAGTCTATTTATCCACATCTATTACTGTGGACAATACAAGTGTACCACGTTGACGGTCTCGGCAGTGTGGACGCTTGCCCTTTATTTCATATATGTCATTAAAGCCTTCAACTGCCAATCAATCAGAACGAGCTGGGCTAGATTTTGCCCAGGATGACCTTGTGCTTAAGAACTCCTTCTCTTCATTAGCCCTTCCACTACACAGTTTCTACACCCAAGATCCTTAAGTCTCCAATTTCAAAATTCAAACCCCTCAAAGTCTGTCCAGAAAAGCTTGAAGAATCACAGAATGCACCTAAGGAATGCTATTTGAAAATATAACAAAAAAACCCAACCAAAAACTCTGTGCCCAGAGTTGCTGAGACAGTTTAGTGACATTCTAACAAACTGCAGTGTGACAAAAATCACCTAAATGGACTGTGAAGGATACTGCAGACTGTATATTGCATATTTGAATGCATAAAATGTGTATCCATTTGGCATGTAACTGCAAAGCTGCCTAAGCCATTTAAAAGTAAGCTTTCAGATTCATTCCTGATCACATTGCTATACCACAAAATGTCCCCATTTCTACCTGAGAGATGTTTTAAGTTCTTTTTCTTATAGTCATCAATCTTGTGCCTTCTTTGGGGGTAAAAAGCCTGTATGCATGCTTGCATACTTCTCTTTTCTTTCTTCCCATCCCCTGAACCAATTGTTCACCTAAATCAGGCACAGGAACTGCAGAACGGCTGGGTGGTGGTGATGGGTGAGTGGAGCAGAAACTCCATTCCCCCCCAAAAAGCAGAGGTCGCTCAACTGAAAAAACAGAAAGGCCTTTTATTCCTATAAAGAAAAGAAGAGGAAAAAGCTCTTCACAGAGAAGATGAAAAATATTGTATTTGAATCCTGGGAAGAACTTGTTCTTCCTACACTGGAGAATAGTCTATTCATAGCACAATTCAAATAGCCTTTGGCTTTTCAAATATCTGCAATTGGCAAAAAGGATAATATGCATCTGTTTATATTATTTCATGTAATTATTTTATGATCACAGTATGTATGTCAGACTAAGACATTTCATGTTATTCTATTCATCTGAGGAAGTTAAAATTTCTTAATCATCTCAGGCACTTAGATTTGAAACTTCACCTATTTGGCTGTTATTGCAATGATAATATAGTGTAGGCTTTGATTTGTTGCCTCAGATTTTTAATGATTACTTGTGTACTCCTACAAAAGTAAGACTTGCAACTGGCAAGAAAAAAAAAAACCCTGGGAACGTAACATATCTAAAGGTCTAAATGGACACAGAAAACTGCCAAATATTTGACCAAATTCAGAAAATAGAGTAGCCAGTGAACCACACTTTTTCCTTTTCTGAAATGTCTTAGAGTAATTTTGAAAATTCTCGAATGTTTTCTAAAAATACATGAAATGTAATCCTTGAATTGCCAATGATTTGTAATTACAAATGGCAAATGCTTGCGAAGAAAGAATTTTGTACAATGTTGGTTGATGATATAAATGAAGTGTTATATTTCTAGTGTTTTATTAGATACATTATGTAAATCAGTCAACAATGTACAAATTGAGAACTGTAAAAGGTAAAATTGACATTTAGCACAGAGAAGTTTCAAACAGGTAATTATATAATTTCTTTAATCAAAGGACACGAGCAACATCACATGACATACCTAATCTAACCATAGAGGTGCAGATTTGGTTAGGAATATTAATGTTTAAAACCAGAGTTCTCAGTTTATGCTGTGCCCAGTAAATACCAGCAAAATGGAAATTCAGAACTTTACAGTCAGAACAAAAATTTCCTGCATACAAGTTGTCAAGCTTTTCATTTTAAGGTTTACATTTTGTAAAGACTCCCACTATTAAGCTTTTTACTAATTGCATTCATAGAGTAGCAGACATATGCTATTGCTGATATTAACCTGACAATAATAATGAATTTTTAGCTAAGTAGTATGATTTTGTCTGTTACAAAAAGTAGGAAAGAGAGGTAGACCCACTAAGCTCAAGTAGAATGATTTACCCCAGTTTCTGCAGTGAGCTTGGAAAGAACTCATCAGATAAATGGCTTGAGGAATCAACCTACCTCTAAATTTTATTTTACCAGCTGAAACTACAACCAATGATTTCTTGGAAAATCCTGTGCTCATCTGTGTTTGAAACAGGGGTACACCCAAAGTCTGGTCTTTTCTAATGAAAGGTTAATGGCCTGCCTCTACCTTCCTGCATTAAGCTGTTTTCTGTTAGAAGTTATCAGGTTCTGTTGGGAGGAAAAAAATGCCATCCACAAGTCCTATTTTATTTTCATACCATCTTCATTTCTCCATTTGACTATTGCTGCTGGTTTTTGCTCATTTGCATTTCCTGTCTCATGCTGCCTTTGAATAGTAACTGAAGACAATTTGTTCAATACCCTAAATTTTGAGAGAGTCTGAATATGGATCCAAAGGTTTCATAATAGGCCGAAACAAATCACCACTGTAAAAACCCTGAGGTATGCAACAATCCAGGATGAGATGCCTTACAGCATGAGCCTACTTGGTCTTGAGAGTTGGGAGCAGAACATGGTTGGCACAGATAGGATTATTTCATTTTTGGAGAGCAGATCATGCAGGCATCTACCCAGGGTAAGGGGGAGCCCTACAGTTATGTTTTTCTGAACTAGTTAAACCATCTCTAATTAATTATGATGGTTTCAGCTAAAACTTTCCAGATGAGCAGTTCAAGCTGGACTCAACACTGAACAATCATTGTGTTACTGAAATGCTCTGGTGTATTCCACCTCCTAACTTTTTGATTCAATGAAAATACCAAAAAATGAGCAGCATATGTTATCACAATCTGAGAGATTTATAAAACTCAGGTATCTTGTGTTGTTACTTTAGTGGATAAAAATTCCTTTTCACCCCCTTCACTTTTGCAAAATTCCCCCCTAGCTGTGTCTTAAAAATGTCAAGTATACTTTACTGTTTCCAAATAAACACATCATTTTTGGCAGAATTAGTAGACAAGAAAGGTAGGGGCACTGTTGTTATAGGAGTTCATATAAAAAGCAAATTTTAATGTTTCAAAATTTAAGACTTTCCTAGTTTTAAAATACATCCTCCCTGACTCCATCTGTATTAATGTCAAAAGCATTATGAATTGTCCCTTTGGAAAAGTAAATCTGATTAATTAGCATCTGTCTCCATTGTAGAATTCAACAGCTATATAAACAGCTATAGACTTTTCTTAACAAGTGTTCTATTATTGTTTTCAGCATTGTTCAAATCTAAAATGATTTAATTGTTTAACCATTGTGTTCTGTTCATTGTTTCTAAAGTTTGTCAAGTGAATTTTTCTTACAGTGTTCTAGAACGATACTGAAACACTTTTTCTTCAGACTTGCTCTAACAGAATACACAAAAGCAGGATTGCTTTTATGTAGCAATTCTGCATATAAAGGTAAAGAAAGCGGGAAAACTGGAGACAACTGAGAACGTGAAAATGCCAGAAAACAGACAGTTTCCACTACAGTGCTCTATTTCAATAGAAAGCTTGTGTCATTTGTGGTGTCAATGAGATTAAAAATGCTGCTTTCGTAGTTGTCTATGAAATATGGTGATTTCATCTGCAGTTCTCCAGCAACAAACTACCACTACACAGCAACCGTGCTTGGATATTGACTCTGCCATGGCGGTTTAGCTTTTGTGCAAGAGGCTAAGTACATGGAGGCCATTGCCCACAGAAATCCCTACGTCTCACAGAAATTACTGTTTTGAAGGCACTACTGCCCCATATCCTTGCTGATCTCAGTTCACAGACAAATACAGCTCTCAACCAGCAGCAAGGCAGCCTCTCAGGGAAGGTATTCACATCACCGGCTCCTCCTAGTGCCAGCTGCCTATGGGCCAGTGAGGAGCAGCTTGTACTGCCTGCACTGCATCAGCTTAATGCTGGAATTGCAAAGGCTTCAGTTTTTAGCTCTGGCGATCTAACACCTTTCTTTAATATTCACTTCACACAAACAATTTCAGAAGTCCCCTGGCACTCTGCACAAATTCAGCTAACACATAGTTCTATTAAAAATTAAGAGAGCAAAAAGATGTGTATATGTTTACTTCCATACTAATACCCACAGAAATTCTTCAGTTGTGAACTGTGCATGTAAATATAAATCGGGGGGAGAAGCAAACCCTCCCAATGTTTAGTTGCTTGTAACACAAAAAGCAGGATTTCAACATTCACCAGAGCAACCATAAATAATACGGCCATCTTTAATTTGGCTTCCAATATCTGACCAACCTTGATTTATCCACAGACAAAACCAAGCATCTCGAATTTGCTAACCAATCGCTGCAATTCTTTTCTTACCAACCAATAATTCTGCCATCTCTAATTTACCAATAAATAATTCTGCACTCTCAAATTTACTAACCAATAATGTGAACAATTTGCTGACCAATGACTGTGTCAACTGGTAATAGTGCCCCTAGCAAACAGTAATTTGCCAAGCAATATTTGGACCTTTCCCCCCCGCCAGCAATAAAGAACTTTAGTGGTCTTTGATTCAGTATCTACTACATTGCTCTGAAACTGCCTAATGTGGATAGTGAGGTTTTTTTACAAAGTATTTGCTTTCTGTGGGAATATTTGTTTACATTGACTGCTTAGAAATTGCACAGGTCTCTCTTAAATGTCCGTGAACTAGAACATTGTTTTCCCTTTTAGCAATACTAGCATTTGAGGGAAGCCTATTTTTTCTGTTAGCAGTATTCCTCTGCATATTGCTAACTCCTCTGTTAGTACTGTTGTCATCATGCTGGGATTTGGCGGCAATTCCACAGTGGTTGGACCGTGTGCACTGGTAAAGCAGTGACACCACTAGCCAGCTCTGTCACCCTGCTGACCTTACCACCCAAGTTGATTCTGTCTGGGCAGAGATTTGAGCAGAAAGAGTTCATATATAAAGCCATGTGATAGAAATCAGAAAAAAAAACAAATCAATGTCCCTTGGCTTGAGTGAAAAAAAAGGTCTTGAATTATTGGTTTCTTTAAACAATAATAATAGCATTTTGAAGTCATGTAGTAACTTCTGCAATCAATTTTACCTCCAAGAAATGTTACCAGTTTTGTGTAATTTTATTAGTTCATATTAAAGCCATTAGTTAACACAACATTAGCTCAGTGAGAACCACTCTAACACCCATTTTACAGGGAAAGTCTACAGAGAATAAGGGCATGGCAGCAGTGACCATCAGTGCTGAAATTAGTAAAGATTTTCCAAGCTCCAAGCTGCCAGCTCAGACAGCTACAGAAAATAAAATATCACAGAATCACAGAATCAATCAGGTTGGAAGAGACCTCAGGGATCATCGAGTCCAACCGTTGCCCTTACACCACCCTGTCAACTAGACCATGGCACTAAGTGCCATGTCAAGTCTTTTCTTAAACACATCCAGAGATGGTGACTCCACCACCTCCCTGGGCAGCCCATTCCAATGTCTAATAACCCTTTCTGTAAAGAAATTCTTCCTAATGTCCAACCTGAACCTCCCCTGGCGAAGCTTGAGGCTGTGTCCTCTTGTTCTATCGCTAGTTGCCTATAGGCTGTGGGTGAAATCACTGCAAAATTATACAACAGATATTTGCAAAGAGAGACACTGTGAGTTTGGGCACAGCTGTACACAAAAGACAATAACTGCACCAGTTCACCAGATATTGTTCCTTGTAACCAACTTCCTAATACAGTCCACTGAGTAATTTATTCCATATTCCAGGAAATGATTCAAAGCAACATTAATTCCAAAACAGAACAAAATTTTGAGATTTCTAACTTACAAGAAAAAAAAAAAAGACATTTTCATTTTAAATTCATATAAAAATCGATTGATTCTGTTAAAATTCCATCCTGGAAGTAACAGACTGAAAATACATTCTAAAACTGCATTGCAGGCCCCCTTCTTTACCTTGTGGAATAAGCACAGCCTAAGCAGCACTGTTGCTTCTCACTTTTTTCTTCCTGAAGTCTCCTGGGATTCTTGAAAGAAGAGGCAGAAATGCCATTCTGGGTGGCTTTTCCTTTAGAGAAGGCTGTGAATAGGGAACATTAGCCAAGAAGGAAAAGAAGTTGGCCAAGAACACAGGAATTCCCAGAAGGCCAGAGGTTTGGTATGTTTAACGTTCTCTTGGTGCTGGAGAAACAAGCATAATACAACTGAAGCTGTACTAAAGCTTATTTCCTGAACGTAGTTATATGACAAAAGTAAAATATAAAAAAATCACTATCTGAGTTTTAAGGATAAATAACTCTGAGGATAGCTTCAGCAGTATTTCTGGAAAAGATTTCAAATAGCTGTAACATTGGTTTTTTTCCCCAAATACATTTATTTTACAGGCTTGGGCTTGTGAAGTTTTCAGTGATGAACATTTCACTAGCCAATACTGGGAAGATTAACTTAAATACAAAAAGCAGTACTGTTTATCTGGCGAGCATGAAAAGTAGTTGTGATGAGATAAAGGCACGAAGAATGTGTGTGCATGCATCTCTTCCTCACATAAAGCGGAAGAGGGTGGGAAAATGTCATAAGTAGGAGATGGAGATTGCTGAGGCCTAATACATGAATGAAAGGTAATGGCATAGGACAAGACACAATGAATGTGAGAGCAGAAATTTACAGAACTAGCAGAGGGACAAGATGGTCAGTCAGAGTGCAAGTAACAGAAATGGGAATGTATCTACACTTTGAAAGATGAAACATAAGTTTCTAGGTGTGTGTAGCTGCCAGTGTTTCTCTCTTCAAAAGTGGGCATGAGAGGAAAGAAAATCTACCCACTTGGAAGTTCCTAAATTTGATTTACAGTATGCATATGAGTACATCCACAAGGTTACAGAGGACAGTACAAAGAGAAGTATCAAAGGAAAAAAACACATTAAAAACACATAAGCATATGCATATCGTATTAGTATAATGTTTTACACTGGGGGAAGCATGAGGATTGATGCAGGTGGGAAGATGGTTTTGCCATGTCTGGTTAAATTTTCTACATTAGAGTACTATTGATTTTCTTAAGTATATAGGATACTGTATATACCCCATTCTGCTACCCTTACACAGGTTAATTCTTTTATCCATTTCAAACCCAGTCAATCAATAACAGTGATCAGGTAGGTTGTGAAATTGCCTGGAAAACACATCTACAAAGTAAACCCAACACAATGGCCTGTCTATGTGACTTAAAGCTTAGCACAGCATTGAAAATCACTAATGGAACACTGTGCAGTTTGTTCATGCTACGAGCAGTCAAGAATCATGCATAATGTAATAGTGCATCTGCTAAGAGCAGCTCACACAAGCTAATTTAATCTTGTTTTAAACTAGACACAAGTAATTAATCTTTAAAGCTGCTCCCGTGATTCTCTTTGGCCCTTAAAATATCGAGGGTCTTTCCACCTCCCCATTTACAATACTGTAAAGGGATGCATTTCAGTTATCATGTATTTACACTTCATCTACATTAGCTGGAAAATGGATGCAACTCCATAATTTATCAGTCTTAAAAAGCACGTTGCCAGCCCAGTCCAGAAGCTGTGTTTTGTGTTGTCACATCTGAAACTGGTATTAAGTCTCAGGCTCTACTGTGGAAGTTACGATTCCCTAAATAATTAATATTTTAAAAGAAATAAATTACTTTTTTTTTAATCTAGTTTAGTTTGGCTGTATTAATTACATGAGACTCACAGCTATTTCTGGTGTAGAAGTTACCTTTAATATTATTATTATTGTTGTCTTAATTATTTGTATTGCTACAGTGCTATTGTGTTTGGTACTGTGCAAAAACTGAAAAAGACAATCTTCACCCCAAATAACTTATCACCCAAGTATAAAAAAAAGATACAGACAGATTGGAGAGTACAAAAGGAAAAAAAAGCAAAAACAATATTGATGAGAAAGACAAGAAATAAAACACTTATATATAGTATACTTGACTTTGGCAAGATTTCAAGTTGGGAGCTTGATCACGAATTTTTGGACCTATAACCAAAGAGAAATTTTAGTAGGGCTCTGAAAGACAACAATTAATTACCTTTGCAAATGTTCATGGCAAGCTCCTTGTAAGCAAAAGGAAGACTGACAGAAGAAAAATGCTCATAGGAAAAAGTAACAAGCAGGAGGTGGAGACTGATCACTCATCAAGATTGGTGAGGCATATGATGTCTTGATATTGAGAGGAGGATGATAGATAATGGGAAAGGAAAGAGTGAACATGAAAACAAGTATTTTACTACAACTGTGATGGAGCTAATGGAAGAAACACAAGGGAGGAGGGAAAGAAATAGTCTAGGTGAATGGGCTTTGCAAAAGGTTTCTGATCATGTGCAAGAGAAGCAATACTATATTTCAAGCAGAGTTTTAGTATGCAATAAGCAACAGAGGATGATGAGAATCTGGCAAAGAGTTTATGCTGCAGACAGGACAGGACAGACTCTCTTTCAGAAACTGTTTTCCAAAATAATCAACAAGACCAAGACATGGCCTGGATATCAAATGATGGGCTAAGGGATGGTGACAGTAAGTGACAGGACCAGGATGTTGGACACTGCAGTCAACAACAGATGCTGAAAAGAAGTTTGGTTGTTGCAAACAGCTGTCAGCAAAAGTTTAAAGGTCTACTTTAACTGTGATATATTGAACATCCATGGAGAAACATTAGACGGTGACAGGCCAGTATTATACTTCAAAGAAGGGAGAAGTAAATCTGTAAGGTTTCCAGCTAGGGATAGTTGTCGAGTTTGTATTTGCGGACTATCTCTGTATCTCAGAGATAACATACAGAAAGAATACCAAAGTGCGAGTAAAGGATACACACATGGAGATGAAGGGTTAGTGCAACTGCCCTGCTCATTGCAGGTGGTTGGACTAGACAACCTCTAAAGGTCCCTTCCAACCCAAACTATTCTATGATTCTATAAGGACCGACTCATTGGAATCAAAACCTGAAACTGATTTAGAGAACATCATCAGAAAGTAGTTCAACAACTTTAGAGCAGGGACAGAGAAGAAAAACAATTAGTAGAAGTGCTAGAAAAGAGGCCAAGAACATTTTTTAGATAGACAAAGTTAAATTGTGTTTGTATGACGAAGCGTTAACCCAGGATAGAGATACATGAAACAGATACAGTCAGAGTAACGACAAGTATAGAAAGGTCACCAGATGGGGATGAAGTTAGAGGAAATGGACTGAAATGGAGAAATAAAACAACCATCATGCACTGTGAGAGAGGAGGAAGAACATTTTTCGTGAATGAGAGAGAAAGCGAGCAGGGAAGGCAACGAGGTGGTTTCAATTTTTCTTGGGAAAATATGAACTCCAGCAGGATTTTGAGTAGTGAGCGAGTAGCAGACCTGTAACGTTGGCATAGTCTCAGAATAAAATGCAGTACAACAAAAAATACATTATGAAAGCCATGTGCTTTCATTTCTGGTAAAATTTGATATTGATCTGTAGATAAGCATGCTAGCAAGCAGCAAACATGACAGACCTTGCTTGTTTACTCAGGTCTAGAATGAAGGAAAACACTGTGCTTTTGTGGCATATTAGACTTGTAGGAATAGCGGAGCTAGGTCAATGCCAACCTTCCACAATTTTCAAGTTCAATCTTAGATTCAAGCCAGTCTTCCAAACCCAGTTGGAACCCTCAGGTTTTATTCTGCATCCTAAGAAATACAAATGTTCCCCAGAACTTCTAGAAAACTATAAATTAGAAGTCCTTTGAAGCCTGTTTAAGACCACTTCAGAGGTTGGTGAAGTGTTGCAGTTGGAGCATTCACTAAGGACTGTTCATAAAATACCTCTGCTTAAGCTTTAAATATAAACAAGCCTCATGAGATTCAAACCTAAGTATCTCCCGCTCTGATTTATAGTCAGTGTTTAAGGGACAAATAAGAAAAACCGGAGAGCCTGATAAGGACAATCTTTATACAGATTCAAACTAATAATCAGAGAAAGAGTTCTCTAAACCCATTCAGACCACTTCTTGTCAACATGCATTAATAATACGTCTTTAAACAGTTTCTGAATACTTGGCTCTGACCTTAAAAACGCACAATCCAATGATAGTGAAGTAGTCAAAGAGTAGTCGAAAAAGAATAACAATAATAAAATTATACAATTTATACATGTCAACTTGATTCACAATAAGCACAGCAGATCTTTAAAAGGGACTTAAATGTCAACAGGGTGTGATGAATGAAAGAACAGAATAAACATCCATTATGTTACAGAGTATGTGAAAAACTGCATGGAAAATAGAAATCAAGTTTGATTTAAGATTATGAACCCATAAATTCACTTGTACTTCTTATATGTTAAGCCTGTCTCATACAGTACTTATTATTATTTCTAAAGGAAAAAAACTTCTAACATCCTGTATAATCATTAGAATTTACTGGTTCCTTGTGTTTCCAGAAAATACTTTGTTGACTCCATTCGCATTTATAATTAATTTTAAGCTCCTTTCTGTTTGTTTTAAATACATCTTAGTAAATAATTTGAGTGGTAAAACCTCTTTCTGTATATACACACATGCACACATAAATGATATATAATACAGACATTCAAAAAATGTTTAGCATGCGTTTTCTCTCAGATATTTAATGTAATTTTAATACAAGATATTCAGTATAAACAAACACTTGAAAATAACATTTAGCAGAATTTCCTCTAAAAGTAAACTTGAGGCTATGAATGAGGCCTGAACTGCAGAGCTTCTTCATGGCCATAAAAGGAAAGTTTAAGTAAACAATACATTGTTTTTATTTTAAAAAAAAAAAAAAAAAAAAAAAAAAGAAGAAGAAAAATCATTCCATGCCAAGCCCAGTCAAAATGCATTATTAGGGTGTCCAGGAAATTATAGCTTGTGTCCATTAGTCCTTTCAGGGTTAATATTGATGCAGATATTATTTCTATCCATGGTACCATTTATTTGAAATATTATGACTGGGAGTAGCTGCAGCAGTGAATCAAATCAATTGATAGAGCAGTTAGCCCCGCAGTCAAGGCTGCCTTTACACCGTGCAGTGAGCATGAAATATTATGGAGATTGTTCTTTAAAGTGATCACTTTATCATCATTTGTCTGCAGCCCAGGCTATTCCTTCCTGCCTCGCTTCCCTGTTGGGTTAGAGCTGTCATAACTCAATCAGCCGTATAATGCTGTTCATAGCACCTCTGTAGCAGGTATTGAACCTGTCAAGGGCCACTGAGGGAATTATACTTATCCATTTTGACAGCTAGCAACACCACTCTGATATTTATGTCAGTTTATATATGTATGATATGTATTTCTTAAATGTAATTAGAAGCCTGTTTGTGTGTGATATATCTGAATTGCCCAAAGCTGCCCATGATTAAGACATTGATTTCTAACCTTGTGCATTACTGGAGAAGGGAATATGACAAGCTCCATCACTCAGGGGTTGCAGCTAACCTCTTCTGTCTATATAAATCATATGAAATTGTCACTATTGTTTATCTGTCCAGCAAAGTTGACTACAAAGCAACTGTTATTTTAGTTTGCTAAATAAACTAAAAGACTATAAAACAAACCATCATCCCTGTCCCTCCAGAGCACTTGTGTTTTGCAGCTGTGTTACTTGGACTGAGGTTGCAAAAGCAGACCACACTCTGAAAGCTGAGTGAAGATCACCATCGTGTTTGCTGTATCACTTGTTCTCATAGGTATCTAGAGCATACTACTTGGATTTCAAAGTGATGTTTTCGTAGATACCCTACATGCCAAGCAACAGAAAATATACTGGTTTTCATTTAAAAAGGGAATGAAGACAAATATGAACAAACAAACAAAAAAAAAGCCCCCCAAACCCCAACCACATCTTTATGCTTATTCATTTATTTTGTTATGGTTTCAGAATGAGATTGTTATACAAAATAGTTACTGTATATATGATCAGCCTCTCAACTTCTTTCTGTCTTAATATCCCACTGGTTTGAGGAGATTATATTCTCCAAACCATTCTTCCTCTCATTGCAGAATTAATGCTGAAGCAATTTGTTGTTTTGTTTTATTTGTTTTTGGTTTTGTGGGGTTTTTGTTTTTGTTTTTGTTTTGTTTTTTTTTAAGTTCCTAAAAAATTTAGGTTAGGATTTCTGGATCCTAACTTAGACAATTCAGTTTCTCTGAGAAGGAGACCTGGATTGATCTTTATCTCCGAAAATTCACACCTTTACTCTTACAGATTTTAAAAAAAAAAAAAGGGGGGGAGGGGACATTTTTTAACTGTACATTCAGATTTTACATCAATTTCCCTCAAAAACTTCTCTCCTTCTGAGGTCAAAACTTTTAAATTTGGATCGTTTTCAAAAAAGCATCTGCATTAGATTATGTTGTGAAAAATCCTCTCTATAGTTCTGGTTTTACAGTACAGGATTCTAAGGAAATTTGAAAGCATTATTTTAGAGGATCAAAACTTTCCATGTCTTTAGATTCAACAACATACGTGGACAGTTTAAGTTGCCTCCCGTCATCAATAGAAAACCCGATTTGAAGATGCCTTGAAGCTTGCCGAGATCAGATATTAGGGTAAATTGTATGATCCTATTTCTGTTTTTTTTTTTAAAAAAATAACATATGAACTCAAGAAAAACAAGAAGCCTGCAAACACTGCTTACAAATAGATGCTAACTTTTTAAAGTATAACTACCTGTCTGAAAAACTCCCATTGCAACCTCAACATTACATTAACTGCACTTCATTTTGAAATTCAGGTGCTTACATGAAATAGAATCTCAGTGAAACAAAGAAACAGCATTAAAAAGGTCTAAAAGACCCATCTGCATCTCTAGACATATATTTGTGACAAATCCATAGAAAATAATCTAGAAAACATCTATTCCACAAGTCTCCCACAGAAAACCTGTTTATTTTCTCACAGAAGCCAAAAGATACCAAAAGCTACAGTCTGTCATAGAAAAAGCACAAGCATTCATGCAAAGTATCATTCAGATGTCATTGTTCCGACCTTCCCTTAATAAAATCCAAAGACCTCTGTAATCCAAAGATCTATGATGAGAGCTATACGGTGTAATTCATATGCTTCCAATGTAATTCTTCCAGATTGCTTAATTTATAATGAAAATGGAAACAATAATTTCATCTTCTGGGTTACAGCATGATGTGCCTGTAGCTGATGACTTTTATGTAGTTAGAAAGAAAAAAAAAAAAACAGAGAGAAAATAATAATTTTCTTTACCTCTGTGAAATGAGGGCTGTGTAAAATGTATTTTTTTTCTGATTTATCACATAAAAATATGATAGAACAGAGTAAAATCAGGTGGGTGTACCAAGGAAAGCAAACAAAATTAGTATTATCTAGAAACAAATTATTTCTTGAATCTGAAGCGCTAAATATTAATTGGAATAAATCTGAAAAGCTTGCTCATAACTTTTGTTAAGCTACATCAGCCATCCTAGGTAAGGATTCTGCCATTAGAAAATAGCTGGATCAGTCAAGGGTATAATCTCACAAGTTATACGTGGCTGCATTAGCTTGTGAGACAAATATTTACACAGCCTATAGTGCTAAATGATACTGACCTCAGTGACCATATGGGACAATCCGTACGATTACTATCAGCTGCCCCCAAAATATCTTCAGTGTATTAAAATGTAGTTTCCTACACATTTCGTTATGCCAGTTCCACTTTGCAATGCGTTTTTTGGGTAAGTAGATGATCTAAGATGCAATGAGAAGGAAAACCACGAAACTCACTGATAGTAAATTGCAAATGATATTTCTTACATTCTCATAAGGAAATGACACAAAGATGGGACCTTTCAATTACTTTTGATTTAAAAAGACTTTTCCAAAAAAGGCTCAAACTTTTGAGAATTCAGACTAATTATCCTGGTCCTGCCATGTAAAGATAAGGATGTGCCAAACTTGAGGGTTACGGTTTACTCTTTGGATGCTGAAAAACTTTCTTCCTTCCAAAACATTCCAAGATGATTATAAATGCACCCTTTACACAGCTATTGGAATTAGGATCCTTTTAGTTTTGAACACTGGAACTCTTAACAGTGTACAGAAACAATTCACAAGGGAGAAAGATGAAGAATTATCTAGCACATATGAAACAAAATTTTAACACGTCTCATAATTTTTTATGACCTTCGTTCGACCAGCTATGCAATTAACACTTCCATGGAGAAAAGAGATGTATAGAAATAACACTGTCTCAGCTGGAAATGGCCTGAACACTAGTGTTACCTAAAAGCACCACCCCTTCTTTAATAACAGTGATCAAGACTCTCATTTTACATCTCCACAAATACAGCTCACTCCTAGGAGAAGAGTGCCCGTTTAACACCATTGGTTAAGAGCCAATGCAGAGCAGAGAGTCCCCAGCAATGAACCACTCATGTTAATTCCATGCTTTGCATTGAAGATCAGACAATTTCATAGTGTTACGTTATCCAACTGCCATAATTTAGTGTGTTGCATATAATATTTATGATGGGCTTTATATCTTTAGAGCACTGTACAAAGATTATAAATGAAAACATGGTAGAAATTACTATTTCCATTCATATGAGGAAAGAGAGGGAACTGAGTCAATGTCACAGCTAAGAGAAAAATTCTGATTCCCTGCCCTGAATTCTGTCAGATAGTCCTACTAAAGGGTTTTCTTGGGCAACACCTATAGTCTACTTTCAGACAAGATGAACTTTATTATGGTGCCTCAATACCAATACTTAGTGCCATTTGAAATACACTTTGGGATCCCATCAGCTCCCCAGTTGCTGCTACAAAACAGCATAGTCTCATAGCTTGCCCATATATCGAGCTCTTGGATAGCATAAGACATTTCAAGGGCTCCAGACATCCACAGTTAGGCAACTAAATCAAACCCTCAATGCCAACATTTTGTGTCACAGTAATAAATTCCTGAATGTGTTGAATACAGCGGTACCACTTTCATGACAGGCCCAAGTCAGTACTAATTAGCCAAGCCCTTTGAAACCTAGCTATGTGCAAGAGCAGATGTAAGAAATCTTATTCAAAATCTAGAAAAATCCAAACTGCACCTTCTGTTTATTACTCATTATCATTTATGGCTTGCAGCATTTTCATTCCAAAGAACGAATAAATTTTGAGTGTTCTTTCTAAATGCAAAAATCTCGTTCCAAGCTTTTATATAAATCCATTGCAGGAAAGTCTAATTAAAAAAAATTGCTCTGCACAACTGTGAAAAGTTTTTTATCCTAGAATTGCACCCAAGATTTAGATCTGAACTCAATAATCCAGATCTGTTATTAGCAAAAGTCAGCAGATTACAGATTTGAACATTGGGAATGGTAGATACCAAAGCAAATATATGCCAGCATCTGCTCGAAGAGCAGCCTCTACACCTGGCAGATCAAGGTCCAGGAACCAAGAGAAAAAGCTCTTGCTGTCTCAGGAAAGAGAAGCCTTGCTGCAAGGGCTGAGTGTCCTCCTGTTTCTGACCAGCACAGAAGGAACAGGGTGAGGAGGATATCAACAGGGGCACAGGAGTAGGACCTAGCAGGAGGCAGGCACAATTTCCCAGTGGGGGGAGCCACGAAGGCAGCTTCCAAGAGACCATCCGCTCATTCTCCACTCTAACACACCTCTTGCACAGGGAGGGTGCACATTAGAAAGCAGATGCACCTGTATTTCAGTGAAAATCAGAGTTTTTTGCTGAGAGGAACTATGAGCAAAAGAATGGTGAAGCAGCTGGGTATGATCTGTGTTTGGAAAAGGTGTACAATACAGACAGGCATGGAAGAAAAGACTCAAAACACCGTGATGCTCATGTTAAACTGGCATTTAGGTTACTGACTCATCTACTCTACCTGAACTCTGCAAGTACCCCAAGAGAAGATTTCAAAAGGGACTTGCCTATAGAGCATACAGAGATTGCAGAACTTCCTTTGCAAGTGGAGAGGGGGAGGGCCCATAACTACTAGGGAACAAGAGGTGTTTCTGCACATCAGTTGCAGGGTTACTCTGGCACTGCACACTCAATAGCTGCAGGGTTGCAAAGAATAAAACTTTTGGTAAAATAATAAATTCTGCATTCTACTAACCCCATACAAATGAATTTTTCATAATGTCTGGCAACTTTTTTTGTATACAATAGTCTGTCAATAAAACATGAACACCACAGACATTCTAGTAACATATCATCTTAGGTATCCACTAATTAATACGTAAAGATAAAGAAATACCTATGGAAATATACTTAAGCTGTTACCAATACCACTTATGCAATATTCATGATTATTTTAAGGCCATTTATAACTGTGTACTACTACTCTCCTCCCCTTTTAGCATACCACATTCCTACAGCTCTTTATGAATAAGTGGCTTACTCTAATGGCACTCTTTTTTTTTGCCACTCTGAGATATCTTTATTCAGAAAATAAATCAGTGAAATCCTTATATTGAGATGTTGATGACCTAGATGGGTGTTTTAATATCTGCCCAACTCAGACCACACTGAAAAAGGAAAAGGAACCACATGCAAAATTTGGATCTGCATTCAGATTTTGAACTCCCAAAGCCTAGAGTTCTTTGGCTCACAGTTTTCTCACTAATGCACAAAGCACAAGATGATGACTCAGATATTTCTGATTCTGCCACAGATCTGCTGGGTGGACTTGAGCAAGGTGCTGCATCTGGATAAAATGGTAATGATACAAATAATCCTTGTAAAACATTCAGAGATCTTCCTGTGAAAAGAACAGTAAAACTATTGTGATCTGGTTTTAGTGTAAACTAGGATATGTCATATAACAAATGATCTTTCATTACTTCCAATTTCTTTACTGAATAAAGTGGCTTATCCAGTGTGTCTCCAATAACTTGGTGTAGGCATGTGATGAAGGACAGGCAGAGAGAGGAGGAGAGGAGAAAGAATATGGACTGGTGCTTTGGGGCAACCAAAGTCATCACTGGCTGTAAAAGCTTTGGGCCATGCTTACTAGACCTACTTTCAATAAACAGTCACTGCAGTGCACCTCCACTGGCACTGTACATTAGAGTCAAAATTTAAAAATAAATTCAGCTGCTGCTCTTGTGAGCTATCAAAATGAGAGCACTGGCATCCTAATCTTTAGCATGAACATGGACCTGCAGTACCTAACCATAAATGACACTAGAAACAAATACAGTTATATCTGCTAAATTGCTGCAGCTTATCTCTGCCACCTCTTCCTTCCACATACTAGGGGATGGAAAGTGTACATAGTTACGTAAAATCATTCTGACACGTCTGAATTCATTCTTGCCATGCCATTTGTTTTACACAGCACAAACAACAATCAGTCAACAAAATGGAAAAAAGTGAGATATAATTCATCATGACCATCTTCAAAATCTGTTCTCACAACCTTCCTGCTCTACCCTATAGTGATTCTTAAGTACCTCTCAAATTAAAAGTATTATGTTTCACAAACTCTGATCCTGCAGTAACATGGCATTCAGAAGTGTACAGAGTAACTGTCCAAGACTGGTAACAGACTCGGGGACACTCTCTCATGACAATATGATGTGTGGCTTTCATAGCTTCGTCAGAATTCTAACCCTGCAGAAACAACTGCAGAAAGTAGGTGAAACATTAGAGCTATTTCTGTTAATAGTAAAAGCACCAGACTCTTGAATGCCAATCTACCATTTCAAAAAGGGTTGCTACATGAGAGAAAGCAAAAGAACTAATTCGGGTTTTTTGCTGGGGCTCTGGGATTCAATCCTATATTGGTCTGTCTGCCAGTCTGCTTCTGCTGATCTCTGAGCTACTCTGCCTCCCACTGTGTCTGATATCAGGAGTGCCAGAGTGGCAGAGAGATCAATGGAGCAGCTGAGGGAGCCAGCTGGCAGGGTAAAGGAGCAATGGATTGTGAGGGATAAAGAAATAAAGAGGAAAAGAAAAAAGATTTGTTGAATTAAAGAGTAATGAGGAAGGGACAGAGGATCTCACTAGTCCTTTTAGAAGGGCCATGTTAAGTCCTCCACAAAACCCAGGACTCTCTGGAGCATTCTAACCAGTTTAATGATGCAGATCCGCCTTCCACCCCCTGCATGAGCTGAGATGTTTTTTTGTCTCTTTATCAAAGGCTGACTTTTCTAACAATGATATCATTCACAATGCATACATTTCTGGAGTCGAGGCAGCACTGATTTGCTGAGACGATCGTGGTCACAAAACACTTACTGCTCTACTACAGAGCAGTCTGACATGATCCTCAATTTGGGAAAAAGAATCTCAGATGTCTTAAGGAGAGGCAAAGTTTGCAGAGAAGAGGAACATATCTTACTAGACCAACTGCTGTATTTGAGGAAAAATGGATAAGCTTTCAGACACGTAAGAATATCTACACACCTGAAGCAGAAGCAGAAAACTTGAAGATAAATATAGACTGGAAACAATTCCTGTGATTTAACTTAATTATGCTAATCTACTGGCAATTTGAGAGAAATGGCTTGTTAGAATCTGCAGAAGGGGATGCCAACAAGGAAGAGACCGATAAGGGAATTGGACTCTGTTGGACAGAGAGGAGAGAGATACGATCATAGTTACAGAATGCTGAGGAATAAGAAAAAGATGGGTTATGCAGAGAATGTTGATGCATCAGAACATACTGATACACATTTCATATTCTGAATTCCATATACTGAGTATACTCCCATTATGCCTGTTGGGTAGTTGATAGGAGTGATGAACATTCACATGCCCATATTTACATCCTGCAGTGGGCTAGCTTGAAGACAGACAACTTTCAACATGTACAGCCCTTCTGGGAAGGGAACACAGACATGGGCATCCAGACCGGACAAAAATGCAGTGGTTCTACCCTCCGTAACATCTATTGGTTCACCAGCCTAAAAGTACAGCTTTGCTACCTAATGGCCCTGTAAAACAGTGTGGTTCTGCAGCTGTAACAATGCAGTTGCTAGTTTACTTTGGTACAGAACCCACATCCATTAGTCAGGTGAATGATCCTTGCTGCCAAAGAGCAACCATAGGAATCCCTTGAGTCTTCCCTAATTTTGGTGCTCGTAGCAGAGGCTACAACAAAGGCTGGCACATGCATCCGTTCTTGGCATTCCCTTTACATTAATAAAAGGAAAGGAAATCAATTGCCCTATCATGGGTGTCTGCTGAGGGGTTTTTAAAAAACAGCAGACTTTTTTAAAAAAAAGCAGAAGAGTTTTTAAAAATTGGAACCACCAAAATTTTAATGACTCCATTGGTGTCATTGCTTGAAATCTGATGACTGACAGCTTATATCACTGTAGGCAAGAAAAAGCAGAGCCTCAATGAGAAATACCTTTCTAGAATAAACTGGGATGAAAGCACTGAGACAGGCAAGAGGAGGCAGAGTTTATTACCACTAAAACCTTTGTTGAAAAAGCAAAGTGCAGATGGGAAGGATAGTGTTCATTACTGGAAAAGACAGTTGGACTATAAAGAACACAAACTTTATTTCTGTGATTTACAATTAATTATTTTGTTTAAGAAAGCCTGATACGCATGGGGACAGCTATGACAAAACTACTAAATGGCATTGTCACCAGGGGTTTTATGCAGTTCATTAGCCAACACGTTTCCAAACAATCAAGCAAAAGCAAGCAGAGTTTCAAAATACATGCATTAGTAATATGGATTTCTACAAAGTGTAATACTTCAGGAATACGAAGGAACAACAAAATGGAAGTAGAATTTAAATGAAGGAGTCGTAGATTTGGTATGAGATGTGAGATGACAGGCATTCCTACCAATATGCATAACATGGTTGAAAAAGCATGGCAGGCTGCTTCAGGCTCTCCACTGCTGAACAGAGTAATACGGTTATATATTACATAAACATATATAACCCAAAAAGAAACACAAACCCCTAACTGCATACAACACGTGAAAGAAACACCTACATTCATCTACACTGTTTCACAAAACGCTGAAGGCAAGGAAAACATCCAGATTCTTATAAAGCCTACATAATTGGAACTGAATATGCTCTTTTCTTCCTTATAAATTATACGCAAAGCTTATAAAAATGGTCACAAAAATGTTCACATTTAATATATTATCAGGTTGTTCACAAATGCAGTAAATCTGACTTTCTTATTGCTTGAGTTGCACTAGTGTTCACATCTGTTGCTCTTGCATCTCAAGATGTGTTTAATATTCTGGCAGAATACAATCTCAGTTGTCTCAGGATAGATGTTAGTGGAAACCCACACGGAGAACATGAAAGCATAAGGATTCAGACTTGATGTGAACAGAAAGATGAAGATGAGTCATTCCCTTTGGTCACAGGTTTGCAACTTTTTACATAGAACCAAAAAGGTATTTCACAGACCATTGTCCTAGACAGCACTTTTCCTGGATTTTCAATGCTTCATTTCTAGAGGCTCATCAAAAATCTATGGGCCATAGCTTGACGTGTTTCATTGACCAAGTTCAACCCTGTGCTGCAAGAGCATTCCTGTATATGTTGTTGGTAGGATACCACAGAGGGGGTAAGACAAAAGCAAATTGCTCATCTCCAGGCAAGGAAGTGCAGTATCCACTGAATGGACAAAGGATGGCAAGTCTAAAACGGCTAAAACAGACCTAGTTGAACTGTCCTCTAAGCTTAATGTTTTGGGTAATTCAGGAAGTGGTGGCCCCAGGTTAAGGTCAGCAAAGCATAGCTGGAGGACGGTGCCCTTCCTTCAACAGTATTCCAAGCAACAGGAATTAAAGCACCATTGCCATGGTATTGCCACATTAAAGAAAAAACATTTTAAAATCCTGATAAAATACTTTCGATGGGCTGAAGTTATCTAGCCCCGTGTGCCTTTTGATATTTACATGAGAATTATAGACGCAAACATACAAATCTCATTGCTCTTCTGACACCTTTTTGAAGGCCTTTATGTCACAGAACCCTGGAAGCTCTACTTCAAGGGCTCACAAGCTGTTTGAAAGGATATTGCTACACATGACATCTGGATTCTTATCTGCCTTTTTATCACTCAGCTAATTTACCTAATACTACAGGAAAGCATTGCTTTGTTTAAGAAAATACCACATGAATATCATCCCGCTTTCTTCACCAGATAAGACAGACATTGAGAGAGAAATTTTCTTCTCTGTCTGCCACCAGAATATCTTTAAATAGACATCAGTGCCTCAGCTTCCCTATCTGCAAAGGGTGAAGGCATATTTGTTTCTCAGATTTTCCATCTGACAGCAGGAAATACATAGCGGATTCAGCTCAGTTTCATTTTACATTTTTGGGTTCATTTGATCTCAAAGCTCAAAAATATGCAAAGCCACATGACATTTAATTTGGAATATGATGTATAAAAGAAAAACTGCACAATACTCAATAGCAAAGTGATGCCAAGCAATTGTTTGTAATGAAGAAATAATAATGGTACACTACAGCTTTGTTCACTCTGAAAACAACAAAGAATGGCCATCAGCTTGCAAAATGGTGCTACAAGAAAAGTCAGTCTAATTTGCTAGGTCAGAAGAAGTGGGCGATTTTGAAACTCCTGCCTCCCTTGGTACCTAAGGAAAGAGATTAGAATGGGAAAAAACTGCAAAACAATGGCTGAAATATACGAGACCTCAGAACGGCACAAACTTCATTAATGAAAAAATCTGGATCTTCACTATTCTCTTCTGGGAGAATTAATCAGATGTTGCAGTTTCAGATTTATAGATTGCTGTGAAAATGGGTAATCTGAGGGGAAAGCCTCATAAAAACTTAACAGCAACACAAAGATAATCTGTGGGCTCACAGTGGCCATGTCAGGGCTAATTGAAATGTTTAAGAGCAGCACAGCTTCCAGGCTCCCTGGGATACATGCTGAAGACACGAATATAGACCATCTCTTTGTCTTGACTGGACATATTTTATCACTCTGTATCATGAGACTGTCACCCCAGACTTCTAATTGCTCAAACCTTTAGACACAGGGCACCTAATAATTGCAGTACCATGGCCAGCCTAATAATAAAGATAATTTACAGTTCAAAAGCAAAGGGTAATTTGTAATATGAATGGCTTTTTGTGTCCCTAAGCTCATTTCAGGACTTGAGGATCCATGCAGCAATAGCTCCAGCCTTTTGCCCAAGTGTGTGACTTACTGCGCTGGTTTATTTAGCCATTTTGCTCCAGAAGCCGGTGGATTTAGGGGAAATCAATGGTCTGTTCAGCACCAAGCAGATTCAAAACTGTATCTTTATTAATTCCTTTTGTACAAGGATCTCTCCTGCATAAACACAAAAGATTTTAGCTCTTTGTATAACATTCATACCTGTAAGCATTACTGAAATGTACAAGACCAAATGGAAGCTTAAAACTCATTCATAATCACAACACTATCAAAATCACGGTGACTGTTGCATTATATTTATGCCGAAAAACAGGAGCTAGTGAAAGCAAAACCAGTAACTTCTTGGAAGGAGAGGATCAAGGATTCTTGTCTTTATCAACACCAGGAAGAAAGCAAAATGCCTGAGGAAACATTTTCTCTTGGTAGCTGCACACTCCGAACAACTTCTCCCATATGCAGGTCCTTTCTAAGCAGTCTCCCCAAGCTGCTCTGCCCCTTCCAATGCACTGCAGGGCAGACCTAGTCTCCATTTAGCCCGCACTCAGGGCTAAACAATAACCAGTTTTTCCTATCACCCAAGACTCCTCCCCAGCTGAGAGAGCTAATTGGGAAAAGGATGGAGATTTATGGGTTGAAATTTAAACAGATTTAATAAAATAAGAAAAGCAACATCAATACTAATGCTAATACAAAATACACAAAGTTATACTTAGCCCATATAGTAGTGGTGAACCTCTCCAGGGATGGTGACCATTGAGGGGAGGGAGGGAGAGAGAGAGAGAAGAGAAGACCAGAGGGAAGAGCCCCAGCCATCCCCAGCAAACTTTCCAATTTATAGTGAACGTGAGATTGATGTTATCAAATGCAACTGTGGGCCAGCCTGGGTCAGCTGCCCTGGCCCTCGTTTCCCACAGCTCCAGCACCTGTCCAACTCAAAACTGCTAATGGCCTTGATCACCATACCACAGCTGGCCACAAACTAAGACAAAATGTAACAGAAAATTGATTCTATTGCTTCATCCCAGCAAAACCAGGACACCTCCCAAGACCCGAGGGAGCAGTGTCCTGCTCTTCCTGTGGAAGAATCTTCTCTTCCACAGCACCAGGCTCCTATTATACAACCACATTTTTTCTTTGTTTTTTTTATAGTTCTCTCAGTTTTAGACTCAGTCCACTCCACAGACTCAGACCACTCCTGACTTTGCCTTGCCACCCACGTTGCAAGCATTACAAGAACAAAGCCTCTGTTACTGTAAAGCTTTAAGCCATGACAGTTTTAAAGAAAGTCACAGTGCACTCTGTGTAAGAGAAGGATCTCTTTACTCCTCAGTGAGAGCTTGGTCTTGGAAAAGACAAAGAGCAATTAGGACGCACGTGTTTTCCTCATGGTGGCACAGCTCTGGACCTGATAACTAAAGGCATAGGAAGTCTGTCTCACCAACGGTTTTAGTCTCTCGTAACTTTTTTGTCATTTGCTTGGCATGTCTGATTGCTCTGAATGTATCAAATACACCCATTCATCTTGCAATAGTAAATGGGTCTCAAAAATCTTGTTGACAATCTTACCACCAAGCCCATGTGCAATTTAAATTCTTAAAAAAAGAAAAAAGAAGAAAAAAGGAGAGCACAAGAAAGAAATAAAATGTTAACAGGGACCTTCCCAATGTGGTCACACTGACAGGATGGCACTGGAATCTGGGTTTGTTTTAAGTCTACATTGTTTAAAAGCAGCAGGGGACCAAAATGATGATGGCATCATACTGGCTGAAGGGAGGAACCTGAATTGAACTCCCAAGCCAAATTCTAATCTCAGATTTCAGTTTCTGTACTCTTCATTAAGAAACTCCCATGGACATCGATGGGACTCCAGCATGAAAACGGCTACATGAGCATAGCATGAGAATCAAAATCTGCTGTATGGGCACCACACATGGAAACACTATCCACAATTTTTCTCACCAGACGTCAAACATCTTGAGAGCACAAGTAAAGGAAAGCAACATTCATAAAATCAAAACCACAAATAATTAAATATTTAGTTTTCTAATCAAGTCAAGTTGTGTGTAAGCCTTTAAACAGCATTTACAAGCATTTGATTTGTTTTCTCCATTGACTATATAAGAGTACTCGTGGGCTCACAAATCAGAACTTCTTGTTTGATTTGTTTTAACATGCTTGCCATGTCAGGTGGTTTTTCCTTATTTCTTGCTGTTCCTTTAGAATCTTGTAAACCAGGTCAATTTATTGAAATGTCAGCTTTTATAAATATTCCTATCCAGCCAAGCCTCTAACTTAATACATGCTGCAATTACAGCACAGCCATTTATGGAAAGTAACTAAAAGTGGGATAGCCCTTCTTACTCACATTGAGAAATATCCTACTCCTTGAGTCAACATGTTTATTTCAGTTAATTTACTTTTGGAATTCACTCTGGAAAATGTATTAGCAGTTGCAGAATCTGTCCCAAATCTTACTGATTTTTCAATTAAGTTTCAGTCCTTAAAATGGGCATTAAATATTTCTGGGATCGAACGTTTTCTGTTGTGTTACTGAAACTTCTGCTTTGCCAAAATGAGGGTGGTCAGCTATAAGGTCATAGAGACAGAAGTACATACAGCTGTATTTTTTTAGATGGAAATTTAAAAAAAAGCAAAGCAAAACCTCTAGAAAAAGACCACATCTTCCTAGGAATAGAGGCAACTTTAAATGAATCTCATCATTGTTATATGGTATTTTGCCAAAATGAAAAAATAATCAATATTCTTTTATTTGGCAAGGGTTGCAGGCTCTTGGAAAAATGACATCTGAAAATAAAACAATGAGCAAAACATCAACACAGAAATACAACCCCAGACAGCATTCAGAAACGAGAAGCAGAAGTAGACATTACAAGGAAAAAAAAAAAAAAAAAAAAAAGAAAAAACAAGTGTATATATTAGCAAGTTTAAGCAACATTTGAGTCCTTTCTACTGTAGCAGCATAGCTATTTGATATGTGCAGGTTCAGTGTGGAACAATTTGCCCAGCACAGGAAAGTACTGAACTCTGTGACTATTCTGGAACAAGAGATTTGTTTTAAAGATACCCTGGCTCAGTTGAGATAAAGATCAACTAGCATTTCATTTGAGTGAGTCCGCAACAGAATACACATTGCCCTATTTGACTCTCCTGTACCAGGACCATAGATCAGTTACTCTCTCCCCTTCTCACCCTCCCCATCTCTGCCTGTAAATATTTGTGTTTGGAAATACACATTGAAAGTAATTTTCTTACACAGCAATGCACAAAATTCCCGATGTCTATGGACAGTAAGGTAGCTTGGGAATACACTAAACTTCCTTTTATTCACATCATCATTATTGATGCTCTGAAACTGAAAAAGGAGAAAAATAAAGTACCTATCGCTATGGAATATCTATGGCAAAGCTCTAGGCAAACAGATGGTTTTGTTTTAAATGAGGGGCTTGTCTGAGACATGACTGGATTTCAAGTCAAACCAAGCTACTAATCCAAATCTTTTTCTCTTCTTGCCAGCAGACTCCCACAAATAACTATATATAGAAACTGGTAATTACCCTATATTTTGGCTTGTAATGGAAATACAGGTAATGCAAGCACTCTCCAATGATTAACATTTATTCTCTTTCTTTGTTTTGCCAAATATGTATATAATTTAAATCAGGTTAAATCAACATCTCTTATTCTAAAGAATTTTTGGCAGTCACTAAAAAAAAAGGAAAAAAAAAAAACAAAACCAACCAACAAAACTCAAAAACCACAACAGAAAACCAAACCAACCTAAAAGGAGGAAAAAAAAGTGGTACGTCCAGAATCCATGTTACATTATTTACAAGATAAACACAAGTATTTCAAATACAGCAACTGCAATTGCTGGCCTAAACATTAGCAATATTTTGTACTGTACAAAACCAAATGTTTTTTGCGAAAAGAACATCTTGCTTTTTCCTATTTGGAAAGTAAATATGCTGGACATTGGAACTACAGCTGCAGAAGTGCAGGGATCCTGTCTCTTAAAGGACAAAGCGTGTGAATTCTCTACAGTACCTTGGGAAACACATTATATGTTGATAGATAGACAGATAGAAATAGATCAGTATATACACAAACTGCATCTTCAGTGGAGTTTGAAAAGGGCCTTTGCACATGCTCTGAGGAAGCACACCAAATGTTTTTGAAAATTTTGACATCTCAGAGGACATAAATTATTTTGTTAAGAAACCAGTGGGGCTCAAGAATAAAATCCAAGGTATGCTACAGTTTAGAAAAGACCCAGAGCTTCACACTCTTGATATAATTATTAGGATGTACTGCAGAAATTTTACCTGGTTACTGATTCACATCACAAATGACTGTAGAATATATTTCCTTTCAAAACAACAGTTCTTTTTAAATACCCAGTCAGGTGCTACAGATACCTACAGGAGAACACATTCCTCCAACCACAGATATTAATCACCAAAATCTATGCAGTTTCTTCTAAATAGAAGAGCGCTGGTCTTTATTTTTACAGCGTAGGTGCATATTTACGGCGCAGTCTTGTAACAGCAGTCACAAGTCACAACGTGTTAAAAGGGCACCAAACAGGAGCACGAAGAAATCTCATATGAAAGGGAAAGCCATCAGATATGGAGCCTTCGCTTGTTCAAGATCAAATATTACATAAGTTATATAGCCCAGGCTACTGTACTCTGGTGCAGAAGTGCAAAATTGAGCACAAATTAGAAAAGGAATGTTTGAGACACTCAATGGCTGCTTTTGCTGAATATTGAACTATGAAGAAAGTTATAAATATATTACTGTAGATCAACTGGTTGACAGAGTGCAGAAGAGATTCAAAGGTGCCTGACCAATGGCTCTACTATTTTATCACAGCAATTTTATTTTCTTTTATTTTACATATATTACAATCAAATCGTGAAATCTGTGCTTTGAGATTGATTTCAACGCGTGGAAACTAAAACAAAACATGGAAATGTAGCATCCTTATCAAACGACCCTTTTTGGATTATTTTTATATCTATTCCCACTTCAGTTTGCTTCTATTCTTTGTCTTATTTTCCTGGCTTCTTAGTTTTAAAAGGATGATTGGTTAATTTCTGAGAGAGAGGAGTGGTTCTTCGAGCACAAGGAACAGCTGGAAAGACAGATGTCATCTACGTTACCATTTTGTTGCTGAAGAAAAATAAAACAAGATGGTAATTTCCACTGAATAGAAATTTTTAAGTTAATTCCAGCTGTGGCCATGTGATCAGCATCTACTGTGTTTGGCCCTTCAGCTAAGCACATCTGGTAAAAATATTTCAGAGGTATAGGGGGAAAGAGGGCAGTTTGTGTGGAGATTATGTTTTATTTTAGCATGCGTAATAGTTTGTTTTTCTGATGGAATTTTTAAAGATTTGTGGGCAGATGATAGACGGGAAGGACACTGAAAATAAGAATGAGCACAGGGTAGGCACAAATAGGATTGAAATGACAGAGCAATCATGGAAGTCAAATTATAAGGAACTGATTTGAAATTATTACAAGTTTTAACACAGAGTGGTACTATTAAAATAAACATATATGTATGGACAGATTCCCTTGAAAATCTTTATGTTACACTGAGATAAAGCAACAGGAAGCAGACAACAAAATTATTTAATATGTAGATAGAAATGTTGTTATAATGTCATACCTAAATAGTAAATACTACTGGCAAATTAAATACAGGTAAAATTTATTAAGAATATTAACTACACATTAATGAAAGACATAGGATCTACAGAACGAGGTCAGGTTTTGCACTTTACTGTCTAAAGCTACCTACATCATATGCAAATCAATAATCAGCCTTTCTTACAACCACACTAAACAAATCAACTGCCCCTGACTTGCACCCACAACTGTGCTAACTGTCCACCCACATGTCCCACTGTCAATACATCTATCAGATACAACTGGTTAGGAGACCGGGTGTCTTGTCCTGTACCTGGCAGCTTTGGAGACATAACTGCACTCTGCAGAAGCTCCTCTGATCTCCACTACACTTGCAGGACTGGTGACTACATGAGTGCACATTGGTGCTTAACATCAGGCATTTCAGTCTAGCCTTGGATTTATGCTTATCAGAGGACAATTGTTTCAAAGTCTAAGTTTCTTCTGCTAGGGAATAAGGATTTCCAGAACATTTTGTTACTGGATGAGAACGTAAAGAACACACCTTCTACTCTTTCCACAAGCCAGGAGGCATGAAGTTAAAGTGCATGAAGCCAGAGAAACTGCTTTGTGTTGATAAATACCTTCTAACATCTGTCTGCTCACTGCTAATCAAAGAACTGAGGTGCTCCCAGGCGCATGGGTTCTGTGCAATTCCCTCTTCATAAGTTCTTGTTCACTATCTGACATATAAAACTCTAACAAGAGATCTTTTAAAGAGCTAATTCTATGACTCAAATCTGGGCTGTGGCTCATTGCTTTAAAAGTGATCAATGCAAAAAAAAACATCCAGAGCTGGGGAGTCAGTCATTCACTATACTAGAATGAGTAGTTTCAGGCTACTTTGCCACAGTTAATTTTTACATCTGCCTATTATTGCAGAAAAACATAGGATTCTCCAGCTGCTGATAGGCTGGTAAAGCTCAGCAAAGCCTAACTGCATTTTAAGCACTGCAATTTACTGCAATTATTTGAAAATAAACAATCTGCTCTGTCAATTAAACATTATTTAGGTTACATTTTTGATACATCACACAACCAGGCTTCAGGGTTTCTTTTGTGAAAACTGACATTCCATTGCTACCGTCTGTGTAACAAACGGCAAACAAATGGATCGCACAAAGCTAGCCTTAAAAGGATTATAATCTCTCTCCTATCTAGAAGGTACACAGGAATTACTGTTTGCCTGTATAACAGCATTCAGTGACAGTAGATAGTTATTGTTCCTTTCATTCTTTACAGGACCAGACAGAAGCAGGATTTAAAACATTAGCAGAAGTTCTATCAGGGAACCTCTTTTCAATTATGTTGACTGTAGAGACTCGAGCACACTTTATACTTGACTTTGTTTTGGTAAAATAGCAAGCAGCATGATGTTACTAAAGGTGATTTTGAATATTACAAAACTGTTGCTATTGACAGACACATCCCACTGTTCTGCCTCCAACTATGTGAATTACTGATTTTCCCATTAGTTGCTGGTCAACAAGAAATAAAAGTCACTTCTGTTTTCTTGGCAAAATAAAAAAAACTTCAAAAAAATCACAGATATATGCAAACATTAGCTCATGTTTTTTATGTTAACAAAGATATTTATAATTTTAAAATTGCCTCCTTTTTTTGTTGTTTTGTAACTTTTTCTCAAATGGAAATGTGACATTCGTTATTTCAGCCCTCCAGAAACTACAAGTTTCAGTTGCACTTTTGGAATTGTTTTTGATTCAACCTTCTAAAGCTTTGCATGGCATCTCAATATGGAAGTCAAGGTGAATTTTCAAATATTTAGTCCACCAAAACTGGTTGTGGTCAATCAAGTGTTCCTCAGAATTACCACATAACTCTATCCACGACATACAGTATAACCAGAGCTTTTATGATCAGATTTTTCACTGTTAAGACTATATTTCAGAGATCAATTCCAATTTGCAAATTACCATTCTTACTTGTCCAAGGCACTGTTTAGGAACCCGGCTATATATGCCATTTTGTCAGCCTAGACACATTGTTCCTCTCAATAGGAACAGCATCTGCTATTTTAACTCATGTCTTCTAGAGCTTGTGATTTTGTTATATGCAAGTCCAGGAAATATTTCATAAAAGCACTACCTCTTCCAACCAAAGGGTACAGTGAGGCCAGAAAAATGCTGTAGTAAATGGAATCACCGAGATTATAATTGTGTACTTTTAATATGAAAAAATTGCCTCAAAATCTTGTAAAATGGAATTACAGTCAGGAGTCTTGTTTGGAGTATTACTTCAATTTACTGTATACAGGAGCACCAGTGGCAAACGATACTTTCAGAATTCAAATAAAAGCGGTGTTCTAAAATGTTAATACATTTCAGAGATGAGGTGGTTTTGTCAAAGAAAACTGAGGCAAGTAGAAATAAAGGGGTTCAGACTGAACCTGCCCTGAAGGGCAAAGAACATATATGCAAAACTTGCATTTTCAGAAAACTAGCACTGAAACATGGACAGGACTATCAATCTACAAATAATGCTATTAGTATATATGTAAAACAGAAGTTCTATCTGCATGTACATTTAGAGAATCACAGGTAAAATTTATAGTTTGTTAGAACCTACAATTCCAGTGCAGGTCAGTGCACATCATCATCAGAGGTGGAACAGAGCAGCCTTGTTTGATGTAATCCACCAAGTCACTATCAGATATACAAGTACACTCTAGGCCCCTGCGTCCAGGACCAGCACTCTCTCTCATGGACCACACCACCACCTGGCAATTCTTTGCTGCAGTGCTTTTGTACAGATGTTCCCATGGCTGGAATGCTTGTGTTTTCTCCCCTTTTGTTCTGCCCTCCACACAATACTGTGTGTCAAATTTTTCTCTCTTGTTTTTTATTCATTCCAGATTGCACTAAGACACAGGACGGAAACGCAAGCAGGAGATTCTGTTCTTCGATTTGAATAGGAAAACTTTGGAAAACTTTACCTCTTAAGACAGTCTGTGAGAACGGAATGAAGCATTTGGATCCCCCTCTGCAGTACAAGGTTTGGGATGGAAACAAGAAACTCTCCACAATAGAGTCAATTATGCCAGATATATATCACAAAGACAGAACTTAACTGCCTCTCTCAAATCCTCAGTCTGACGCAGTCCTGTGGTACAATCCTGTTTGCAAAGAACCAGTTCCATTTAAAGAGGGTTGGGCAGCCTAAAAATAAATAGATACTATGTTTTCAGCAAGTGCACCACAGTCATGCTAAAGCAGGATGCTCTGCAGTGCATCCTTGCTAGCATCTTACTAGAGCAAAGGCAAGAATCTCTTTGCAAATACTTGCAGAATAACATTCTTAAATATAGCTGTCTTGTGTGAGTCCTAATGACTGATGGAGCAAATGCCTTTAACATTGCTATCAATATGCAAATGCTTTTAATATTGCAATCAATGCAATCAATATACTATGGATTAGTATATCAAAGCACATGAGCCCTGTTGGCAAAGCACCAACTTGGCTTCACCTCAGTTAGCAGCATTCTTATGGTAAACTAAGTAATAATACGTTTCCCACCTATAAAAGTCAATATAAATTGATAAAAAGAGATGGCTTTTAATCTGGTTTCTTTGCTTCTTCCTCTCTTATTTATCATTAATTGCCACCAATGAAGGTGGTACCTACATCCAAGGGAATGTAATGCAAGAACTTATGCTCTCAATAAGTAGAACTTAAATATTGGCATCACGACGTGTCCTGTGATAGTTCAGCTTGCTAGTGATGCTCTTACTGCCACTTCTATATTCAGCACAACATCCTCCCTTCACACAAGCAATATCAATCATTAAAGCCAATTTCCAGCCTGCCTCTGCTATGCCTTATACGTATTATGCAGCAAGAGTGGTGTGCAACTTGTATTTTCAAGCATGTGGAGAGCCAGAGGAAACCTGAGGCCTCGATTCCCCTTAGCAGCAGCCAGCAAAAGCTAGTCTACGATATTTTAAAGGGTATTAGACTGCTTTAAACATGCACTGACACACAAGAACCTTGGGTGGAATTGTAATTCCACCAATTATCAATCAATTACCAAATACCAATCTGTATGCTTACAGCAAAATCTTGGTGAAAATAGGACAGGTAAGGTTCCATTCATGCCACCCTCTGTATCAACACCACTTTGCTGAAAATAGGGCAAGAATTAGATGCAAGAAAATAGAACTGTTATCACTAACAGGAAATTGTATAAACATCACAAACAGGATCCTTCTGAAGAGATGGCACAGATACAGCCATGGAATGTACTTGCTACTTATCAAGACAGTGGCAAAAAAAATCAAAATTACTATGCATCTCTCAATCTATTCCTTTTCCCTCTGTCATTGAGTAGCATATAACTGTTAGGATATTGCTTTACAGTTAAGGAATTTAAACTCAGGAAACTCTCACAAAGTCAGCTCATTTCAATATCTCCAGCAATGCTGATGCCACAAGATCATTGCTAACATGTGTGGGAAAGGGTCACAATCACCCTGTCAGCTAATGCCTCCAGAACCAATTGTAGAAGTAACACTTACAATCCACTCATCCATGCGTATCTGTGCAAAGAGCTGCAGAATAGTCTTCCTTGTAAAACTTTGCCATGAAAAATAAATCTTTCTAGACTATAATATGCCAACTTCCATATCAGTTAATTGTTATTACTTTTTAGGGAATTCATCAGGACATCATAGAAACTGAAAGTATGGAAGGAAATTACATAAATAGAAATACCTTCCTGACTTAAGATGTTAAGATTACCGCTAATTAACATCTTTCAAAAATTCATAAAACAAATAACTATTTTCCACTAAAAACATGCATGACTGTGCAACTGCCTGGGTAGGTAGTTAAAAAAAATAGCTGACAGAAGAGGAGGCTTATGGAAATCAAACAAGGACATATTGTAAGTTTTTATAATTCCAAACAGGATTTTTTCTCTTGGGTAGTTCACAGCCAGACTTCCACTTTTGTGCTTGGACTTCTCCGTAACTCACTGTTAAGCCAATGTTTAAGCATCTCCTACAAGTCATCCTTTGATTCATAGTATAGAAACGTTCCTTCCCTTCCTCACACTTTTGTATTGTATTGGATAATTTAGAGGGACCTTGGCATGTTCTCTGGCAGGTGTTAACCTCTGCAACACAAATCTTCCACGGAGGTGACCTCAGTCCAGAACCCAGGATAAATCAGGTCAACACCACCTGCACAAATTGGCCATCTTGTGGAGACAGCAAAACTGAGGACTAACTCTACCCATGTTCTTTCTCATTTCTATCACCAGTTCTTGTATCAGCTATGCTGTGACCAAATGATATGCAGAGCAGTAACATGATGGAAAAGTTGATCAGGCTCCAGGAAAATTTTAATCCAGGAAAATTTCAGATAAAGGAAAGAAAGAATTGCTTTCTTCAGTAAGAAAAATAGAATTAAAGACCAAGCTGGTCTTGGTATGTATTTGTTCATACCTGCATTTAAAAAAGCTGGCTGTGGTACCTACTCTACCCCATTTCTTGGTCTAATCATAAGAGCACAAAGACGCTATACTGTTTCCTACACTGTCCACAGTTACCCCACCAGGCCCAACACTCGATAGAGATAACACAGTAGTTCATCATATCCAGCAAGAAAAGCTCCATACACGATTTCATTACAAGCAAAGGAGAAAACATACAAAAAAGATATAATGGAAAATATTAAAAGAAAAAAAAATTAAAACCCCTAAAAGAAAAAAAAATACATTGAGCACAAAATGACTCCACTAACTGTACTGTGCTTTTGAATCACACCAAATGCTGGCATTGTGCCTTCTTGGAGGAAGCAGTTTGCCAGGATATTGCCATGGGCAGCTAATAATCGCCCACACACAATGGGCAACAAGAGATTAAGCCCAAATATTTAAAGTTTTGCTTTAAAAATATTTTTACCATATTTAAAAAATAAAGTGGTATTTTGTTCTTTCATATTGAAACCATTAAGCCAATTTCTTCGACATTAAAACATTCCTTATTTCCACAAGCCACCGCTATAACTGTTTCCCTTCCTGGGTATCCTACCATAGTACATGTGCACACTTGTGCAAGGCTACTAAGTCTAGGGAATTCCTCTAAGTCACTCAAGTCCTGTGCCAGGTGTTTGTAAGGATTAACCTTGCAAGGACTTAAACAGATTGGGGGTTTCTACAAATTGCTTTCAAATCCAGTTCTTAGACTGGATGATAACTGATATTACTGGATAGAGTTAAAGAAAAGCCTCTCTCACGTATTCATTTTTGACTATTCAGCACTGTCGTTTCCTGTTTCGTGCTGGAGCCAAGGGGTTAAGAGATGTGACAGTTTTTTATGATGTAATTATACAGAAAGACTTCTTTTCTTAAGGAAAGCAGGCAGAGGTTATATTTTCCTAACACTGCCATGAATGATTTGGTTGTAGTGAAAGGCTTGATTTGTTCTTTGCTATCAGTAATTGATAAGGTCATGCAAAAAGTGATACAAGACAGAGATTTGGAAAATTTTGTTTTAATACTGTGGCTGAAAAGTCTTCTAACAGTACACGTTCCCTCTGGATTAAGTAACCTTTGCAAGTTTTCCACAAACTGATTCTGCTGAATAGAAATTGATTAATGAGCTCAGACACTGAAATTGTCACTAGAAAACAGCCATTGAGATTCTAGTCAGCAATCACTAGCCCCAGGGTCAAGGAAGACTATGGACCGACTTAGCTGAAAAGAGAGCAGCCTTCATTTGTCTTCTCACTAACTTCATTCTAACTGTGCCTGGTGGCATTGGGTGCAGCCAGGAGTCTGCCACCACTCTTTTGATAAACCCATGTACTGAGGGCTTCTTAGCTAAGCTATAAGAATTCCTTCAAGACTATAATTTCATTGGCCTGAATCTCCACTGCCTCAAGGCTTGTAAAGTTATTTACACCTGTGTGAAATTAGAGAAAAGTTGGAATCAAACCCAGTCTATCATTCCAGGCATTAGGGGCATCATCTATGATGTTACCTCTAAAGATTCCTACTATCATCATTGCCTGTTTCTTTTGAAAATACCTGCTGTAGTAGCACCAGTCTTACTTCAGAGGGTTGACTTCACTCTGCTTCATACCACTGACAGCTAATATAATTAGTCATGTTTAAGCCCTTCATAAATAAGGGCTTGTCCAAAGAGCTTTCTGTGGACAATGTTCAATCCCTCCCCCTTCAAAAGTTTGCATCTGCTGGCCTGAGAGAGTGACCCTGCAGTCAAATCAATCCTCCAGCCTGTTTGAGGATGTGTAATGTTCAACAGATATGAAAGGACATAAAGAGGGGGCATCAATTCTCTTGCTGGTACGATGCCCCATATTTGGTGCTGTGGAATAAGAAGGATGTGAGAAAAACAGGAACAGGAAAAGAGAAAAACGCTGAAGAGAGGGTAGACTGTCAGCATATGTTGGTAAGTATCACACAGAAAGGCTGGAGAGATGATAGTCTTGAAAACTGAAATCTTCTCTTTACCCATACACAGTCAAAAATTTCAGTTATTGTGAAAGAGGAGATATTATTAAGAGTTTTCTCTATGACGGAATGTAACAAGGGTGCTTTCGTACTGGATTATTATTCTACTGCTAGGAAGAACACGTACCCACCCATGAGATAGCAGCAGCCACCCTATCTCAATTGAAAACACCGTCTTTACCATGGGAGTTTGAATTGCCAATCCTTGAACTCTGACATTCTCACTTGAAAAGGACATTGAAGAGGAATTTGAAATTCCAACTTGAAACCCTTTACTTTGTCTTATTTACCATGGATTTGCTTATTGGCTTAAGAAAAAAAAAAAAAATCAGACACTAACATACTTAAATTCTATTTCTACCCTGATCTTGCCAATTATTTTCCTGAAATGTAATGTATTCTCATTCTTTGTTAATATTAGCAATTTATAGATTTTGGGGAGATTATTGGCCAGTAATTGTCATGTCATTTCCTTTGTTCATCCAATTATTTTGCATCTGAAAGTCGTCATTACTTTGCTTTTAATTTTTATATCTTGAATAAGGTAGTGGTTGCATGTTTTTTATAAATCAAACAACTATGGACAAAATTATCATCTACGCATACAACAGAGAAAACTTAAGTTCCATTACAGTCACACACATTTTAAAATCAGTTTAAAGATATTGTTGTTATTAGAAGTCTAAAAATAGGTCAATGGTAGTTCTAGTAGTAACTAGTAAGTAATATTGGAAATCATGTAAAAGTTGTATCACATCATCATCATATTTTATAATACATGCTGGATTTCTTGAAATACAGAAATTTGTGAATTATTAATGAAACAATTCATGTTTTAGCATTTACTTTTAAATTCTGTTTTTCTGGTAGTTATTCCATCAGTAAGGAGAGATGTTTTATTTGTGGGGTTAGTAATTTTTTTTTTTTTCCTGTGAGATCTTAATACATTGATTCAGTTCAGATTCTTTTTCTACCCTTTAAAAACAATACACTTCTTGATTGTTCAACAGCTCTGCAGTTTTAAACATCAAAAAGATCAGTCCTGCAGTTTTTTTATTCAGACTTTCTATTCTCATTCCCCACTTCCTTGATGATTTCCTTCTTCCCATTATGTTCTTCTTGGGCAGATGCAGTCTCCAAGGACTTCTTTAGGCAGAGGTAATACAATTTGAAAGTTATTTTATGATGTGAACATTGTTCAATCCCTGAGGTGTATTTCACTCATTGAGCTAGAGGAATGATGGTCTTATATTTTAAAATTAGAAGGTTCCCGGCATTCACGTATCTCTGATGTAAACTGCAGCAAGATATTTAACCTCACCACGTTTCTCTTTCCCACTTGCAAGATTGGTATCATGAACTTCCTAGGGACATTGTGATGAAAAATTACTGCTTGTGCTTGGAGTATGGTGCAGAAATTCTGTACATTAAGACTGGTGACATTAGTCCCAGTTCTGAAAACCCTATGCCCATGGGCAGTACAGTACCTGAGCTACTAATTTCTAAGTCTGTTCTGCATTTTTGAAAACATTGCACTTACTGTTCCACAACCACTTCACCAGCAGTTCTGATTTGAACTGCACTGCAAATTAGGTTGACTTTAAAAAATAGCAATAAGTCACACCAAAAATCTCATGTGAAATGAATTGTATGCAACACATACTAGCATATTTTTGTCTTTTTCTAGCTAGCCACAAAAATAAAAGCAGTCAATTAACTAAAATTATTTTTTACATAAAAAGCACTTCAGACACTAAATTGCTAAGTGTTAATGAAGTATATGCACAAATTCATAATTTATTCCAATGCGTACTCCATTTTTTTTCTCTGATATTCTCATTACAACAATAATTGAGATATTATAAATTTTAACAGTATCTTGCATCCGAGAGAAGCAGCAATGACAGACACACAGGTTTTGCTGCCTAGAAATACAGTATTTCTAGTTATAATAATAGCTAGACAAAAAGCATACAGGCCTGAGTAGCTTCTTTGGGATTATTTTCATTAGATGTCATAAGGTCCCTGGGTACTTGTACAATCAGTAACACTTCACAGAACCTTCACTTCTAACAAATAATTAGCTAAAATTGAACCAGAGATTTCTTACATGCATGTCATAGGTTTGATATGAATAATGAGAGAAAAGGTTAACAGCAGGTCATAGACAGTTCCCTATCTTCCAGCTTATTTATTCAGTGAAATGAGAAATTGATCACATTATTTCATATAGAAGAACCTGATTCATTACAATCAGCTCTGAATTGGCAGTTTTTGCTTTAGGCAATTTCAGAATATTACTTACGCTTAAACAGTTACTGGTAAGGTCATTTTACAACTTGTAATCACCTCTCTGACCCCTTTATGACCATAGTCTCAAAAGCTGAAGCATATGTGAAAATTGATAAAAGCATACATATGAACAGAAAACTAATAGTTAACACAAGAGTAGCTGAACAAACAAAACCGCACAATTGAAATACGGATGACCACATTCAGGTGTACTAGAAAATATTGGGAACGTATTAGCTCTTGCACATCAAAAATGCACATGAAATCATCCCTAATTTGGCAAGATATCTATTAGAGGGAGACTTAATCTGATATTGCAGGCAGCATTAACCAGTGGAGGGCAAGAAAAAGGGAGGGCAACAGAAACAACTACAGGTAAGGATCTGGAGTTGGAGGTGATACTATTGGGGCTAGAGGGACAGAAAAGGCTAGTTAGTTTTTCCCTCTAAGAATAGCAATAGTCACTACTCCCTCTTCTACTGACCCAAACTCCCTTAGCACCATGAACCAAGCTCTTTTTATTCTACAGAAGGTTTACAACAACTTTCCAGAACCGCTCACATTACAGGACAAGCTATCTGTCCTCTCAGGTGCTCCATGTCTTGGAGAACACTTTTACCAACAGTTCCTTTTGCTACTCCAGTATCGCTCCAACCAGGTTGTCTTTTCCAGACAGAATGAGGAACTGCAATCCCTGAAGGGCCAGAATCAATTCCTTCCCTATTACAGAGACACCCTGGGTGAAGCTAGTCTGAAGCCTACAGTGTTTGAGAACCAGTATCATACAGACACTGCAGAGTGCAGCTGCTGCTGGGCTTCGGATCAGATATTCACTGAAGGTACAAACTCCTCTTTAAATAACAGAAATTATTTTATTTATTTTTGCAAAACTGAGCCCGTAATTCAGGTTATGCACCCCATTGTGTGTTATAATGAAAATAGTAGGAAAATTGTCATAAGTGTTTGAGAACAGGGGGAAAAAGAAGTACAGAACATCAGCTGATTTACGACAAAAGGGTGTAAATTACTATAGAATTAATTGCTTAGCATATGACATTCATTAAAACAGCTATCAAAGAGCAACAAATACAAAACAAAGAAACATTACATATATATTTAAGCTGGAATAACTTCTCAATTATGCCTGTTAGCTGCAGTGTCAAAAAAGACATTATTGCTACTTCAAAGCATAAGAAAGTGGTGCTTTAAAAATAATTCTGGTTGATAACTGAACTAGGATACGTTCAAGCATAAACTACAATACAAAATATAATCTACAGATTACTTTTTTTAAGCACGAGTTCCATATACTTGGGAGGCTAATGTCCAGATCTACAAAAGGATTTAAGCATCTAAAATGAGATTAAGAGGACTTCTTTACACCCACAAGAGCAATCCTTCAAACTTCTTCCTGACTCCACAGATGCTAGAAGTCTATAATTTCTCACACGTCACTTAATAAAGTTTACTAAGTGTTTAATAGTCTGTTTTGCACTTGCTGAAAAAAGCCGCCTCACCAGCAGAAGTAAGCAGTTTGAGATTATCTAGCAGCTAAAACTGACGTAATCACGTGATCAACAAGGCAGTAGTTGTCTTCTTATGTTCCCTAAGAACCAATGCTTCCAAAGCACATCAGTCTGGTAGGTGTTATCAGAACATGTTCAATGTATATCTACAGGAGAAAGGTGTGATCAAAGAGGGAGATATCTCAATTTTTATTCAATAGGTTAATAAACACATGCTCAAAACCTTCCTTAACCTGACAGAATCCCAAAAAGTTTCTTGTCTTCGAGGAGAGTTCACTAATCATGTATCCACAGGCTGTGAAGAACTAAGAGGGTACACTGACCAGTGGAGAGGAGAAATCCGTGATCCACAGGAATATAGAAAGGATAAAATGACAAACAGTATTCTCCAGCCCAGGGATTCATCTACAAGCAAAAAGTTACAGATTCAGGTGCTTGTGCTACTTGTTTGGGATTCAGTGTCTCAGTTTGGTCACAGCTAGAGAGTTTTAAGTACTTTATTCTTTCTGTTTAAATTCAGGGTTGAGGATTTTGCTTATGGAACAAGGTACCTAAATGTGGTATTCAGCATTTCCTCTGGAGATTTTGTCCTAGATTCCTTATGCTCATTGAATAACCAAAAAAACACAAAATTTTTTTTTTTAAAAAAGCATATCTCCATGTCTTGTTCCTGAATGTGTGGTTCACTGAATTTCACTTCAACTGGACACAAATGCTTAAAAATAAATTTTATAAGTTTTGTCAGCATCTTCTTTGAAGGTGGTCTAAATGGACTTACATAGTTTCCACCTTCCTTTAATTTATGTCACATATGATTTGCTGATACTTCCAACAGTTTAAGGGAGAGGAAAAGCACACCTAAAAATGAACAACATGTAACATGTACTCAACTCCAGTTTTGGTATCTGCTTTAAATAAAGGTATTGCTTAGCCATGAAAAAGCTATTGCAAACAAAGTTGCAGAAATGTAGGTTAATTCTAAAACTGCCTGAAAAATTGCAGTAAGGAGTAGTTTAAAACATGCCTGTAACAATCATATAAGTCAATTACTGGTAGCTGTATAGTTGAATGTTATAGTATGCCCACTAGAAACTGGACTCACACCTGCAGCTTTCTTATCTTCAGGATGCTTAATTTACTGAGATTTGTTCAACATTCATAAGGAATGAGAATTATATAGTTGAAAAGGAAACAGGAAATGTTCTGTTTAGAAAAATAGCTAAGAATCTCATGGAAATATGTGTATTTCACTAGTAAACACTACTTCAAAACATTTTCGTGAATATATTTTATTTGCCTTTCATGGCACATGATTAGCCTTTCTGCTCAATTTGTCTGAAGTATATGAGTAAAAGGTTAACAGCAGCAAAACCAAGTATGAGCTACATATTTTATACGCTCCTTTTCAACACATCTAACGCTTTCTCTTTTTCTTACAGCTATTCCATTTTGTACCAAGTAAAAGATTAGCGAAGGAAGAACTTCCCACTTCTTTCTAGTCCCTAAAATTGTCACCTTATACAATCACATTTAAGACAAAGATTTTGACACAGTTTCTTCCCCTCGTTTAGGTCTTGTCATGTTGCTAGGCTGCTGCTTATGTTCTTTCACATACCACTTGTGTAGATTTAAACCTTTTTTATGTGTGTCCAGCACACATGAAAGTGTGCAGCAGCTTTGGCTGTGGCCAGAGTTTTTCTTGCTTTCCATCTCCTCACAGGCAGGATGGGGTAGTCCAGCTGCCATAGACACATGAGAGCAAAACAGGTCTCTCTTGTATCAGCTTCAACTTTGTCAGCACGCTGGATTTACAATTTATATCTGCTAGGACCTACAGTATTTGAAACAACCAGGCATTTTGCAACAATTCTAAAAGACAGTCACTTTTTTACTCTGGCTAGCACAAAAAATATGTCCATCTAAACAAAATAGTACATACATACACAGCCCATTCCCAACCTCAGAATCTCACAGGTGCTCTTGCTTCTGTGCCATCAACTGCAACAGAAGGCTAAAGAAGAGGGAAGACGTTCCTGTTGGAAAAATGTACTCAGCTCCTTTCATAACTCCCTATACCTTTGCAAGTCCTTTCAATCCTGCTCCTACTTAAACTCAATAGTTTTGAGGATTTGGCAAAGCATTAAGACCGGAGCTCTTTTTTTCTCCTGTTGGAAATTTTCTGGTTGGCAAAGTCAAAGAAATTTTTTTTTTTTAAATGGGATGTGACCATCCCATTGTTCTGAAATGCTCCTACATGAACAAGAGCTATCAAAATTCAGTAACAATATTTTGTGCTTGGCATAGAAACAGCCCTGAAAAACGTCATTGACATATAGAGCACATTCACCATTGTGACAATCTCCTAATCTTTGTTAATTACGGGATCTCAAACAGAACTCAGAAACTGTATGTAGACTGAATCTCCAGATTGTCACAAATACACAAAAGTAGTAGCTAACTTTATCTTGCAAAAGTCCTTATCTGATACAAATTACAGTATGTTGCCTCACAGCTCTATTACAGCATTCAGAATTATTTTATTATTTCAGATCTTTTATTACTACAGCTCATATGACACTCAGGAGGCCTTTTTCAGGAAAAATAAAAGATAATTCCTGTCACAGGTACCTTATTATCCTTGCCCTTATGTCTGTAAGTTGCAGTACTAGCTAGAAATATTTCACCTGTGTGTACTTTTTCTTGCAAGATCAAAGTTCAGTCCTGCGAAAGTTTAAATAATGAATAACACTGGAAATGTTATTCATTCAGATGTTAAAAGCCAAGCAACATCTAAGGAGACAAGATACAGACCATGAACTAGCATTGTGAAAAAGAAAAGCATTTTTCCCCTTTGGAACCATCATCTCTAATCAATAGCTGTCTTGGGCCCAAAAGTGAATAAACTTAATTATAACAAAATATGAATGTCAACAAGTCAACAGCTAAAGTATCCTTTCTCTGTTTAAAGACAGAACTAGAATCTGCTTGCATTTTCAACCAAATAAGTCTTTACAAAAGTTGCAAAATGTTGTGGAGTCGAGAGTTCCACATTTTTTTTATTGCTTCCAGGATGGACTCTCTCATCAGAGAGATAAAATTATGAAAGAGAAAAGTGAGCATTCTACCTAATACTTAAATCTAAAATTAAGTGATATTATATAAACCTATTTTGTGAAAGTATTTTAAAGGATTTCTGCTCAGCCACAGAATGAAAACACATTTTCAAGCTCTGAAGATGGCACAAAACATAATCATGATTTTTTTCAGGCTAACTGTAGACAGACCTATCCCATGATAAATTGTACATCCAGCTACAAACATCAGCAGCCTAAAAAAGTAGTTAGCATCCTATTTCTGCAGCAACAGTATTATGTCCTTTCTTCAAAGGTTCCTAAATCCCTATAATAAATCGAAGATATTTCATTTTGACACTAGCAGATTCCATAATGAGTTAAGCCTCTTTACAGTTTATTTTAATAAAGCACAGCTTTCTAAATATACAGAGGCTATAAAACATGCAGGTTACCGCAATAATATGTTTAGTAGCCTTGCTTGATAAAGTGGAAATGTTTGCATGTTTCAAATTACAAGCAATTTAAAGTAGGAAGTAAGCAAACTAGCTCTTGTGTTATGAAGCTTGACATTGTTAAGCCTTAAGAGAACACATACTTCAAAGTCATACAGACTGAAATATGCCCTATCAGCTCGGCGTGAAGGGTAATGCCATAGTGATGTACTGCACAAAAATCACCACAAACTTCCATTTCCATGCAAAGACGCCTAGCTGTAAACTTTAAAAATTTACTGCTGGTCCTATTTTTAAAATTAAGTCATTATTCATTTTCTTATGAAAAGATCAGTGCATATGAAAAACAGAAGAAAACTTTCCTTCGGATATCAACTAAGAGAAGTAATCATTGTAAATTATAAGTAGCAAAAAATGTGCCAGTATTTTAAATGAACTGACAGAGTCAGAAATATCACTTGATAACAAATCTTTCAAAAATATTAAGGTAAATTACTATTCTTTACCCCTGCACCAACATAAGTGTGGAGACTCTTTTCTCCTCCATGAATTTGGTATTAACTCTGCAAACATTTACACCGGTGTATTTTCTGCCCATAAATAGCAGAATTAAAGTCAGTGATACTACTTACAAACCTAAATGTAATCATTCCTAATTCTTCACATAATTGTAGTTAGAATTCAATTAATTAAATTATTGTAGATATGAAATATACCAAAATGTTAAGAATCAACTAGAAACACAACAGAAATTTAAAAATCTCAACCTAAGCAGCATCCAATTTATCTGTCAAATCAACCTGGAATATCATGACTTTTCAAATCTATAGCTACTGTATTTCAAAATATAAGTGATTCAGAGATGTAGCCACATGGACTTGCAAAGATTTATTCTCAAAGAAGGCTGCAGTATGAAATATGTGCACAGGTCCACAACTAGAGTTGTTACATTGCATAAATGTTTAGAAAAAGAAATGTCATTCATCAGTTCAGATAAGAAACTGACAGCAAATAAGATATCTACAGGCAAATCGAGAGTGTCAATGTGTATCTAAAGTTTTTCTGAAAACAGGTAACTTACTGAGAATCATTGCTTATTTTGTGTCCATTACAATGCAAAAGTAGCTCTCATTTTTGTATAATGGTTCTAAAAATCTTCACTTTAAAAGTAGTTTGAATTTGTAGATATAAATATTGTGATGCCATACATATAAAACTATTTACCTTATTGCAAATTTACCCCATTTCTTGAATTTCAGTCTGCTCATTTTTGACTGTGAGCTGCATTTAATGAACCTTCTTATTTTTCCTTTGTTCCTTTAGTACTCATTTAGAGGAAACTCACTGGCTGATGTTCGACATCTATTACACAGCACACTGAATATTATATGTAAAAATGTTGTTGGGACCTTCTAAAAATAAAGATTCTTAACAAAGCGTCACCACAGAACTGAGAGATTCTATCCATTCTGTTGGCACTAAACCACAGTTAAAAAAAAAAAAAGGGCAGGGGGAGATTTTCACAGAACAGCTCCTCAGGTATTTCACAAAATAGTATCTCCTCCAAAGCTCTTTTATTCTTAGCATATACAGTGTGCCTGTGAGCACAAAGGTGCTCCCTTTAGAAATATCTTTAAAAAACAGCAAGAGTTGACATATCTTACATTGTGCATATCTATTTCTGAGAGATCATTAAGTAATATACAAGGATGACACTGTCAGCTAACTGAATGAGATATTCCAAACTGAGTAAAATTTAACGGCAAATCCTAAATCATGGCAGTGCTTTTGAAAATCCCTGTCTGTATGCCTGAACACAACAAATGCCAGAACATTTTAAAGGCCCTGACGTATAATCAGTGTTGCTTATGTAATCCAACTTGAGATCCTACTTGAAAGACTGCTAGCACAGTCTTACTGTCAGGAAGATAAATTAATGCATATTAAAAATATTTGAAGTTTTTATATCATGTTCCGACACTCCCAGGTCCTTTGATGAAGGGCTAAAGCTGTGGAATACAGAGAATTACAGAGATGCCCTTCCCTGCTTCAAAGATGTTTGCTTAGCAGCTGTGTAGGCACCGCAGTGCAGAGCACCAAGCGAGCTAACCTGCTCTGCCAGGAAGGTCAGACTCGCTTCTTCACTGTTCTGTGCTGTTACAGAAGACAACTGTTATGAGACTTCAAAAATTCTATACTTCGTCATGATTCATAACGTAGGCTTTCTCACTGATGTATAGGAGTTTATGGCAGCCTTCACAAATGAAGTTTTATTAGCCGAGTTTAAAACACGAAGAAACAAAGACTTGCCAAAGTGAGTTCAAACAAAGCTGGTGGTGGAAATAGACATGTAGCATAGGATTTCGAGTTCCCAAATCTTTGCTCATATGCTAGGCAACTGAACCTTCCCTTTCAAACAATTAGAAAGGGATAGCAGCAGCAAAACAGTCTTTGTTTAACCAAAGCTACAGAACTCTTTTTTTGTGCAAAATTAGATCTCTCCGGACACTATCTCATCAAGCATACATGATGAATGCAGTTTGCCTTTTTTTAAAAAACAAGAAACGTTAGTCAATTCAGCAGAAAGAGTGCTTGTGGATTTCTGTGGGCTCATATCACCACAAAAGGAATTGACTAGTTTGATCCAGACCATATGCAGCTGATGATATGTCCATCCTGCTGATTCTGATTTAATAAGCAGCTGCAATTGGCTATAAAATAAAAACCTGCATCTTTATGGGTCTGGGGTTTTTTTTTTGTTGCAGGGGTTTTTTTTGTGGGTGGTGTTTTGGTTTGGTTTGGTTTTTTGTTTTGGGGGTTTTTTGTGGTTTTTTTTTTTGTTTTCTTTTTTGGTTTTTTTTTTTGTAAGTCATGTGCATTGAGAATCAGAATGCTTTGTCAGATAATGCTTTCAGTTGATGCTTTTGGAGACTTGAATGCATGTAGCTCCTGACAATGATTATATGCACGTGTTCCATATAATTCCAAAAGCACACCCATTATGAAAGATTAGTACAGTTGTGCTTATGATGTATTTAGGTCGTCTGTTACTGAATATTTCTACTGTCAGTACAACAAAAGTGTGATGATCACAGTTAAAGCTTAACAAAGAAAATGCTGTCAGGCAATTAGTAAGCTGAAGTCAGCAGTACTAAAGTGAAATATATCATGTTTGGAATAGCACAGTGGTTTGCTTGTGATAAATGTTGAAACAGGTCCTCATACACAACATATCCTAGCCTTGGGGAAAAAAGTGTAGCATCTGAAAAAAAAAAAACAAACAAAACCAACACAGCTTTAATTCATTATTAGATTTCTTACTTTTCTTTACAAAACAGTCTCAGCCACTGGGCATCCAGGAAGGTGAGCATTCGTTATAGCACAAATAGGAAGGTAGAAATACAGTCAATTCAAAACCAGCAAGAGGTCTTTCCAAAGTCTCTAAGCTTTCCTAGTCAACAACTAAGCAATTACAAAAGCTGTAAACAGCATGCTTTTAGAAAGGAATGACAGCTAAATTCAGGTACAGCCTGATGAGGCATGATTTCATCACAAGTTAGTCCATGCTTCCTGACTTACAGTAGGTCTCTATTTGTTCTAAAATGTTTTACTGGCCCCATTTTTTAATTGTCAGACTTCAATCTTCCTTAGCTTAGTTATCATAGCTATGAAAAAAACCCCTACTATATCATGCTATAAGAGTATAGGCTAGATCATCGCTGACCAGAAATGAAGTATGTATAAAACCAGTGAGATGCAGAAACAGGATACACAAAATGAGAGAAGCTAAAGCAAAAATAAGGCAAGCTTGGAAGAGAGGGGAACAACCTCCAGTAGGATCTATTACACTAACTTTTGAGCTAGAAGAGGTATCTAAGAAAATAAGGGAAGGATTAAATTAACGTGTAATAGTCCTGAATACACAAAAGCCGGCACCATTCGTGGAAAAATAGCATTACAGGGATAGTCAGAAAATAGAAGAGACAAAGAATTAGTAATCTAAAGAAGTAACTTAATGAGCTTTTCCAGAATATGGGGAGATTTAATTCTACTGCACCGTGAAGTACTGAATAGGCAACATGCAGCACTGAGAATTGAGGTCTCCCTTTACTGCTAAGACTATGCCTTGAACTGCCCAGAACTAAGTCCTGAGTCTGTTAACTCTTGAAAGCTGGGATACTAATGTATAATACAAAATGAAGGGAATTGAGCAAAGAAAAGGTTTTGGCAGGATTGCTAAAAGCATCAATACCAAACGCTTGGCAAGTTAACTACTACGGAAGGTGCAACTGTTTTCATTTATATGAAGGGTACAGACCAAAAAAAGTAGTAGAAATTGCTTGGTGAATCAAACTTTCTCTCAATAATATTTGTCATTACAAGGCTTAGAGAGATTATTAGAAAGAATGAAAATTGGGAAGGGTAAGAAAAGGAAGTGGTACCTCAGCCTGAAACTCTTTGTTTAGGAGAACCTCCTTTTAGCTGCCTGCATGGATCAATACCTTCCCACAGGCTCGCAGTGAGCAATCAGCAAAGGTGACCAATGAGAAGCAATAAATAAGCCACACCCTATAAACTGTAAATCACACAACCACTCTGTAACTGTTACAATAAGCTAGCAAGTGTTTTCTGATAGTCTTTTGGTATTGTTTAGTGGAGTTTGTGCCTGTAATTGAATCCATAAGTTAAAATTCCCTGCACTTGGCATATGCTGCAGATAGTTCAACAATGACAAATCCACACACAGTTGTACAGATCTAGCCCAAAGCTTTTTAAGGCTGTATTTTCAGGACAGACAGACAGCAGCCAGATGCTTTGGGAAGTCCACCACTGTTATTCCATAGAAAGGAAAGTTGTCCTCTGGCAGTTCTCTGTTGCAAAAAATCTTACATCCCCACTGATTGTGATCTCTTTTATTGAGGCACTGACTTACTGTCAGCCACTAACTGTGTCTGTGACACACATTTTATGTCATATTACTGACCTTCCACATTCTTCATTTATGAGTTGGAGGTACTATGCAGGCAGGTAGAATCAAACTGCTTAGGTATTTATGGCTCCATTCAACTTTCCAGGAAATCATCTTAGAATCTATTTAATGGCAGATGAACTAGTATGAGAGAACGTCTATGAACACTTGACACTGAATTATAATTCACCATTTATCTTTACTGACATATATGTCCTTCACTATGATGGCCAACAGTCTCTCAAAAATTTTTGAATTTTTTTTTTCCTGAAAGAATAACCATTCAATTTTCTGTGAAGTTCTGCTTTTTGTCTCTCTAATTCTGCACTTCCACTTAGTTCTAATGGAAAATTTATTCTCCCAAGGGAAAAGATATTTCTTAGGTAGCTAGATAGTCCTCTGTTGCCTTTCATTTTAGTAGAGTTGTAGCCTTGAACTGACTTTTTATTCCACTGAAGCAAGTGCCAAGACAACAGCCAGAGCCCACTGTATTCAACCTGTACTGCACAGATGGTACACTTGGATGGCAACCACTCCAATGACGTCTTGCAAATTATACTAATACACAGATATGTAAAAAGAGGATTTAAAACTTCTGCTAGTCACTGCTCTATTTGCCACCAAGTGAAACACCTTAGATACCATCTCTCTAAAAGTTGCAAGTCAGCTGCAAAAGCCCCTGCGTACACCATAAAGAGGTATTAGCACGTTAAAATTAGAGGAATCATTCTCTGAATCAGTCAATACCTTTCTATCAACTATCAGAGTAGAGGCAACCAGGATACCTGTGAAAAGGAGAGAAAAGCAATCCAATGATCAACCTATTCCACCAAGCAGAAACTGTGTAACATCACTGTCTGAGGGCAGAATGCAGAAGATACTTATGAATTTCCAGCTGCACAGACCTCACTTCGCTTTTTGCATATATCTATGAATTCCTCAGTCTCTGATCCAGGTTACACTTTCTTAATCTGTTCCCTCCCCACTCCCCAGTAATGAAGATCTCTCTCACATTCTGCCCTCTTCCAGACACAGCTTCATAAGCTCCCCTCCACGTCTATCTCCTTACACAGAGCAACGACATTATGTTTCTGTTTAATACATTTTCATTGCTTTTAATGCCATTTAGCAGTTGAAAAGAAGGGGAAAAAAAAAAATCACCAACTCTCAGATATGTAACTGTAAGTGTTGTGCAAAGCACATCTCAGTAATTCTGCAGGAAGCAGAGCTATGATAGGACTGAGAGCACAGTCACTCACCTGAACAGCTGCTTTCTTCAATTCATTCTACTTGTGCTTATTTTCCTTATGGTGGCTCTGCTTCAGCTTTTAATTATGTTCTAAGGCATATGAGGATGGACCAAACTTCCTTTGACAGTCTGAATTGTTTTCTCAGGACACCAGCCAACACTGCCAATATGCTATTTTTCAGGATGAATTATTTTGATAGGCGGGACTACAGTGATGTCAGGAAAACAGCAGCCGGAACATTAGTAATGATAGCATTTTCCTGTCACTTGAACTTACATGATGGCCTGAAGAACTTGCATTCACTGGTAAGAAAGACACTGGAAGTGCACAGGATCAATCTAGGTAGGTCACTTCCACCCCCACCACCCCCCGCCCCATTGTTGTGAACTTCCATTTTGAATGATGTTGAATTATCAGGAAAGAACAATTGCACTTAAACCAAACCAGCACAGCAGGTGAAATCAAAATGACAGAAAAGTGCGTGCAGTGTCAGGACAAGAATACAAATAAGTTCTGGAGTTGTGTTAGCTTGAGGATCCCCAAATTAGCTTTATATTCTTTTAAAGTATTTCCAGAGAGATTTGATATTGCTTTGCTATCACAAATACAGAGAAAAATCTTAACTCCATGGATAACATTTGGCCATAGGTAACAGGCAAATCAGGCTGTTGCCAAAGCAGCAAGCTAACAAGGGGCAGTAAAATAACTGCAATGCAATGACCTGGTTTGCCTGGGCTTGAACGCTGCAAAACCAGGCTTGCTACTGATGCTATTAACAGAAGAGTCAGAATCTTAGAAGGCTGCAGGTGTTTATGGGAGCCCTATTCAGCTACAGTTTTCAAATCCCTTGGCACCAAGCTTCACCAGTTTGCAGCCTCAGAGGCACCCTTTTTCTTCACTTTCTCTTTTACCTTTACAGGGATGACTCAATCCCTTTTCTCAGGGATAGCAAATCTCTAATTTGTTTATACTACTTTGAGTAGCTTCTTCCTGATGTCCCAGGGACTACAGGGAAGGCAGAATTACATCTTTACTCTTCATCTGAGCTATGTGTGCCTTTGAAATCAATGTTAGCAGCAGAAGGTGAGATTTTAAGACTTATTTTCACTATCGTATACAAACATACAGGTCCATCTGACACCTCCGAGGGATTTTTGACTTTCTGCCCTGATAATGCCCTGCACACCATGACTGGAGAAAGTGAGGTATTTAACATCCACAGCAGACAGAAAGCCTAACCCCTGAGTTTCCACTCCTTCATTTCTACTACTGCTGTTACTATGTACTCAACCGTCCAGTAAGCTATTCTCTTACCAGGTTTATGATGATGTAACCACATTGTCTTCAACTGAGTTACTGATTTATACTAGCATAAGAGAAGAATCAGACCTAATAAATATCTACAAGACAAGAATAAAGACCAATTAGTGTTTGCACAGAAGCTGTTTGCACTGAAATTAATTCCATCTGCAGTAAATCTAGACAGTAGACAGAAATCTCAGCAGAAAACTAAAGATATTTTGTCTTTTGCTTCCTATTTATTTTATTTTAAGGATATGGTTTTTTTTCAATCCGTGCTATTTGTTAAAGTTGCCATTAAATGTAAATGGATTAAGCCCAAATCTGCCAGACAACATATGCTGTTCAAGAGCCTTACAGTACGAAAGCATCTTTCCTGAGTACAAATTTCTGCACAGCAAGGGCTCTTCAATGGTTTCTAAGAATTTATACATATCATCTCACATCACAGACTTAGCTATTACAAGGAGACAGTGGTACCTTCCACAAAAAGGTCATAGGCCACTGTTATTGACATATACTTTTAACCCTTTGGATGCTTCAAGAGATGAAGATTAGCAGCAATGCTCAGAACTTGCACCCAGGAGATAGCTATTGGTTAAAAAGTTGATATTATTGATGCTTACAAAAGAAGGAGAGTACGTAATTTATATAATAGAAGTCAGGTCTTGTTTGCCTAGACTCCAGAGTTTTTACAGTTCCTTTGCTGAATTATTTGATGTTGAGTTTCATATAATAAATGTAAATTTTTCCTCAGCTATGCATCTTCTTAGGAGCAACTAGTATTATTGGGTGGATTTTCTTCCTTGGTTTTCTCCAGAGTTTTTCCTCTTAAAGTCTTTGTTTCCTTTAGAATTCATTATAAATGACATAATTATATGTCTTTTTCTCCCTTGATTGAGAGCATTTCTTACAGATGATGATTTACCACTTGGAAATTACAAATAGCATGAATGGATACAATTATTATACTGCAGAATTTCCTTTAAAATCCAGAAATGGAGTTTAGCTGAACTGTTCATAAATTATAAGTGGGCAGGTCACATTATTCCCTATAATCTTCATCTGTGACCCTTGATGCAAACTGAAGTGTTTCCTCAAACTAGATTAGAAGTTTTCCTCTGGAATGTTGAACAGATTAAACATTGGGATGAGCAGAAATGGACATGAAATGCAAGTAAAAAAACAACACAAGAGAATTACTTTTATGAGGATTCTTTCAGGCAATCACCATGTTTCAGTGTTCCAACTGAGGTCTAACTGAGGTAGAGAGTCTGACCAAAGCCCACTGAATCTACTGAAAGCTTCCCATTAATTTTGACTAGACTTTGGCCCAAGTTTAAGAAGAAGATGCATTGACACCACCTTCAATTTTCTAGTTCCATTTTCCATAGAGAGAAAGAAAGGTAATACAATTCTTACAAGTGTAAACCTTGGTTGTATGAGGCTAGCAGTGTTTTTATAGAGTCATCTGTTATCATGGGATTTATTTATGGAAATGCTTGGCTGTGTCTTTGTATGTGGTCCTCTACAGCTTACAAAGATGAACCAAGAATAACTTTTTTATCTGTCATACATAAATGCCATAGTATTTGTTGTTTTGTTTCTGTTCTTATGGAACTGCCAGAATGCAAAACTTTTGTGCTTTAGAAACACTTAAAAGTAAAAATGTAAACTTTTTTTTTGACAATGCTGTTCATTAATTAACGCAGAAAAACCCAGGAACACTTTTACCCATACGATTGCATGTGTCCGTTAGTGTGTTAGTTACTGCTGTTACACATATGCACCAAGGACTGCATCAGAGTTTGTTACAGAAAGTATGGCCTGAAGCCCACTGAAATCAATCTAAAAATGCAATGACTTCACTAGAGTCCTGTGTGTACGTGTTTGCAACAGATGGCTGTTCATCAGCCAGTTCTGAGTATTTGAAACAGGCTCATCCCCTCTTCAAAAATGAGGGCCAGAGCATCCATTAATGGAGTGAGGAGAGGAGGCGAGAGGGCCTGGGGAATTAAAGATCAAAGAGCTGCAATTAGGCAATGTTAATGAGGAATACTCCCAAAAGGTTTCCACTTTTGTAAAAAGCCTTCAGTTTATTTTATAAGCAGGACCCTATATAGCGTAGAGCCATCTAACCATTAATTCAAATTGGTTTTGGGCTCCAGTCTTTGCCAGAGAATGTTGTAAGTTAGGGCTGCTAACACGTTAAGCATACTCTGACTGAAATCAAAGTCAAAGCTCATATTCACTTTAGTCAGGGCAGGGCTAGGTCAGTGCTCAGGATTTCTTAATACACTATTCATAATGTCTAATACAAAGTACCATTTCTTTCACCAGATATTTACAGCTGAGAAAAAAAACACACAAAAAATCCACACCACAATATTTTTTGAGGTGTGTAAAAAAAATTTACTATTTCTTTCATTGTCTTCAAGTTTAAAATAAAATAAATAAGTAAACCAAACTAAACACCTGCAACTCAATTACTTCTGATCCCACAACTTGCTACTCCAGGATTTGAGCCTAGAAGTAATGGACAACAACACAGTTCACTCACATGGAAGAGCTTGCAGTTTATCTAAACAGATACTGCGAAAGTCCCAGTTACTTCTAACTCATTCCTCCTCCTGGTCATATGTTGCTATCCCTTTGCTTCTTCAAGCACTGGCATTTATCTGATCATGTAGATCAACTGACAGAAAATAAACTCTATAAGAAGCAACAAATATATTGCAACATGATACAGACATGATTCAGATGTGAATCAAATGCTAGATGAGCCAGAGAAGCACCCACTCTGCAGAGATGTATTGCTCCATACAAAGAAATAAAAAACCCTGAGAACAAAAGCCTGATTACAATAAGAATGCAAACCCAAGAAGTAAACTTCTACAGTGTATCACCAAACCTAAGCCAAATAATCCTAAGGATCTTAAGAAACAGCTTCACATTGAACTGAACTAATTTGTCTGCTGCTTCTGAGAGTAGGTCCTCTCCTTCCCCATACACCTTCCCTTGTTGTCACTCATCTGAATTTTCTGTGAGTCACACAGAATCAATCAGGTTGGAAGAGACCTCAGGGATCATCGAGTCCAACCGCTGCCCCTACACCACCCTGTCAACTAGACCATGGCACTGCCATGTCCAGTCTTTTCTTAAACACATCCAGAGATGGTGACTCCACCACCTCCCTGGGCAGCCCATTCCAATGTCTAATAACCCTTTCTGTAAAGAAATTCTTCCTAATGTCCAACCTGAACCTCCCCTGGTGAAGCTTGAGGCTGTGTCCTCTTGTCCTATTGCTAGTTGCCCGGGAGAAGAGGCCAACTCCCACTTCACTACAACCTCCCTTCAGGTAGGTGTAGACTGCAATAAGGTCACCTCTGAGCCTCCTCTTCTCCAGGCTAAACAACCCCAGCTCCCTCAGCCGTTCCTCGTAGGTCAGACCCTCCAGACCCTTCACCAGCTTGGTCGCCCTCCTCTGGACTCGCTCCAACACCTCAACATCTTTCTTACAACCTGTGAGGCCCCTGAAAACTAAAACCTCCTTTGGGTGGGGAATTGCTTTTGCCAGGTTGATGAATCAAATTATTTCAAATAAGCAGCAGGAACACGTGGCACAAGTGTAAGCAGAGGGACAGAGCAAGACCACCTTCTTTTCTGTTGTGATGAATTTGTAGACCTGTTCGTTAGGTCTAGTGCAATTTAACTACCTAGACAAAATAAAAATGCTATATACCGAGAAACTAGAACAGAAGTCCAATGTAAGGAGGTCAGTTATCAACAGTACTGTCCCAGTGGCCTAACAAACTGAGTCACTATAATGCAACAGTTTCCAAGCAAAGCCAAGAATGATGTACACATATTTTATGCCAACCAAAATGTTCCCTCCTGACATGTCCCTCGTGCCAGGAGGGACAGACTCCTGGCAAACAAAATATACTAGGAAGTGTAAGTGGTGCTCCAAGTGGTAGAACCACATCAACATCTGAACAGACAGGTGACAAATAACCTGAATAGGTAATACTATCACAACCGAGGCATAGCATTTATTGACAGAGATAGTAAGAATTAGAAAGAAAAAAAAAAGAAATCAGAAAAATTGTTCTCAGGGAGGCTGGAAAATTGCATCTATTCTAAATGTGAAATGTCTAACTTTCATGTACATTTTGGTTTTATTAGACTCTTAATACACTGCTTGCATTTTAACTGGAAAACAAAAGTAAGATACGCTACTTTCTACAGGAATGAGAAAAGTAATGATCTCTGCATGTGAGAAAGAAACAATTTTTTTTGTCTGACTGACCAATACTGGTCACATTATTTTCTTGTGTTCTTCTATGAGTCTGCTTTCTGAGTCCTATATCCAGACTACAAGGGATCTTTATGTTTAAACCATCAGGGGTCTGCTGGTGCCTTTGACTTCTACACATCACACATCAATACTAATGGCTGTTTGGTCCTCTGATATAAGAAATCCCTAATGACTTCTGAAGATCAAACACAAAATTAAATCAACATTTTTATCTGAAGTTTTGGCCAAGTTACTTCATCTTTCAATTTTTTTTTTCTAAAACAGAAAATTATATACTAGCAACACATCTTGTTTTTAATAAAAATATCCTGCAAAGCTTGAAGTAATTTTTAAAACTAATATTTTTAGTTTGCTGAAACATGTTTTTGAAAATTCCTCCTATGAAAAGATCTTCTAAAATTCAAAATAATTTACAACAATGAACAAAATAGTTTAAAATCTGGAGGATAAATAAATAACTTACTGTGAACCTACAAAATGAAACAACTATGAAAGTTCAAAATGTTTCACAAAATCATTTTCATGTTTTTCAACCAGCTCTAGTTACACACTTATTACAGGAGAGCAGCTTTTAAAAAGCAGCTGTGTTTTCCACCAAGGGGAGACAGCATTTCATTGTGGGGATAATGTGTGTAAATGATCCTTTCATTATATAGGGTCTGATCTTGTATTCTTTGTGCATCCTAAATTCACACTGAAACTAACTATGTGTTAACAATAGTATTCTAGCCAAATTCTAATGGGATAATTGTGTCATTATGCCTACCTAAATTTCCCTTATTTCATTTGGATATAGCATTTTACCTTCTGTTATTGAGCCAAAGTCTTCAATAGGAGTTTTGCCATAGAAAGCTGCACAATTTTTTTTTCTCACTTGCTAAGTTTTTATGCACCTTGGTACGTTTCCTTGCTGAGGCAACTGCACTTCGACAGCAAAGAAACTTTCTCCCTTCCATGTGGCAGGATCTGGCAACTGTTCAAAAGCAAACTAACACTACCCAAGATAGATCAGAAAATAATCATATCTACTCAAATGGAAATATAAGAAGCCATTCAGGTTCTGGACTATTATCACCCAACCTGGAATTTACCTGGGATACTTGATCAACATAATTACCCTCACAGAGACTGCTTGTCAAAGGTTCTTCTACTGCCACACTGGTCAATGGACGTTTTGCATGGACAGAACAGCATAAACTCCAGCGTACAATTTTATAAAGGGCAAAGTAATTGCTGCAAACATTTCATTAAAAGTTTCCAAAAATAATATTTTCCTACTTCAAGTGTAATCTTAAAACCTTTAAGCCAAAGATAAAACATCTGTACATCATGAGGGCCTGCATACTCTGATTTTGAGGAACTCTTGCAAAGCAAACATTAAATTAATACAAATTAATAACCAAAAAAAGTGAGGGCTTTGTGAGGAAAGGCAAATACAAATGCAAATTTTAAAGATCAGAATTGCCATACTTCTTGGTGAAGAGTAAGTCAAACACATGGCAAAGAAAGAAAATGCCCAAAATATTGCTTGCAGAATCAATAATATAAAACATATCTCTATTACACTCTGATTTAATTGAAACTACATTTCTTTAATCCTTGCCAGGAAAAAGAAAGAATATGGCTACAGAATTCATGCGCCTACTTTTTATCTGCATGACCTGCTTCAAGAGCTAAGCCAAGTTTCATTAAAAATTATTGGTCTCATAACTTTCCCCCCCTTCCCCCCACCTTAAAAGAGTCCCATATGGCACCAATATCAAGATAAAATTGTGGCAGTGCAAAGTTTTTCCCACTCTTATTTTTAAAAAATACTATAAAGTGACTTTATGGCGAAGTCAAAAACTGTCAACAATGACAAGACCTCACTTGGAAAAAGTATCACAGGCAGTTGTGCAAGTTTTGAAATAGGGTATTTTTATCTGAAGGATGACACAAAACAAGATGTTCTCATGTCTTATGCATAGTACTGAACTATACTCGCTCAGTGGAATACTATCCACTTCTTGCTGGGTGCTTTGCTAACACATATCGTGGTATTAAGGAATTCTTCTGTATTACTGTGGCATCTGCTAAAAATGTCAGATGTGATCACAGCCCTTGCAAAACAAGTATTTTAACAACCAAAACCTTATGACAGGTTATATTTCAGTGACTTGGAAACAACACCGCACTATCTGAGAAAACAGCACAGATGTTGTTTAATAAACTGCTCAGTTTATGCATTGTATTAACCTCATGAAACATTTATGCAAATCTTGCATTAACAGAAGGTAAAAGAATCATTATAGGTTATGAAGAAAACAATGTGACAACCTTTGTTTTTACCTCTGTATTTTATGGGGGCATTTTAACTCTTAGGGGTTTCTGTTTAGGAAGACACAAGGGCATTATAGATTTTAATCTATTTTGTTTTCAGTTCTGCTATCATTCCTTCCAGCTGATTTCACATTTTATAATGCTAATAGTGGGTGTATGGTTTTGAGTTTCTCTACTGTCAGCTGGTCAGTAGGTCTGGGGGATATATTTAATGGAATCTGACAGCTGATGGAACTGATCTCATTGAAAGGGGATTTGATATGTGGGATGAATGTGGTGACCCTCAATTCGCCATATTAATGACCATTATTATTCAAACTCTTGCAGCCAATATAACTCTTTTTCTTGGACACTAGTACATGTGTATAAAAGAAATGACTTATGGATGAGTTAGTCCGTATACTAGTTTGAGTGTCATTTAGATAGCATGTCAAAACAGATTAGCTATTTTACTCTGAGATAAAATTAAAGGAAAAGCCTTTGTACTCCGTACACTTGTAAACAAAGCAATCATAAAAATGCATAGTTTCACTGGACTGAGTCAGAAATCCAGCAACTACACACATCTTCAACTGTGGGAAAAATGTACTTCGCTCTGGGCAATATAAAATAAAGCCTAGCAGTAAGATACTGTAGCTGCAACGAACAGGTCTTCCTCTGCTATAGGCTGGTCACTCAAAGAAGTCACAGGCACCCTTTGTGTGTAAATGATTTTTAGAAAAAAATGTATCAGCCTTACTTTACACAAACCAGAATTTAGGTAGCTACAACAGCACTGTAGGAGAACATAACATTTTGCATTGATTTGTGCCAAAATATTGTTTCATTTACTTTTTGCTTGTAGAATAGGAGGAGAAATTTGGCCCAAAGCTCTGCATGACAGGACAAATGATGCTATATTCCAAAAAAAACTTAGATTTCTGTCATCTTTTGGGAGAAAGGAAGCTGGTCACAGATGACTTAACACATGTGTAAAGGATACAAAATAAAGTCTCAATATGTGAGCAAGAATCACATGGAACAATTTGCTTTAAATGACATGGTGCTGCTACCTTTTTAGGTCAGAACTCTAAAAAAAAAAATCTATTATTGATCTCGAGCATTGCCTCCTATTTTGAATGTCTCTTAAAGACAAGGGCACTCTAATGCCATTTAATCAATAACTGCTTTCACATTTTTGAAGCAAATATGCAATTTGTTTACAGATTTTAAAGGCTACTGATGTACATTACCTTTTCTTTTCTATCATGTCTAAGAGGAGGTGATGTTCTACACTATTCAGCTAGGGTGCCTGCTGTGCCAGGCAGGATATTCAAAACCTTTGCAGCCTGTTTTGTGGCCCTTGTGATGCATAAATAATATAAGCACACTGCATTTCTCTCCTTTCCTGCTTTAACAAGTTCTCCAAAGGGAGAGAAAGCTTTGAAAGGAACCGGATAAAGCGAAGCCACCACCAAAATAATGCACTGAGACACTCGACCTACACATATAAGTATTGCAGCATATGAGGAATGCATCAATAACCTTTAAGTTATTAAGGAAACCATCTGAGAAAGAGGATGTAATTAGATCATAGCAGTGAAGTCACATTTGGTTTCCATATTTTTGAGGATTCAGTCAACATTATAATATCTCAATTACTGTATGGTTTGAAAGGCTTAACCATATGATGACACTCAATTACTCATTCATCTAGCCAAAAATGTTAAAAGTACTTGAAAAGTCAGTTCTTTAATCTTTTATGAATTGCCTTTATCTAAACATTGTCACCACATGGGCAAGGGCACTGTGTATCATGATCAGTTTATGTTTACTTTCTTGTTCATCCTCTATTGATGGAAATTCTAGCTAGGATTGTTTCTCAAATTTAATAGGTACACTTTCAGGACAAAATGGAAATTGGAATAAAGGTAGACTTAGAAACTCACAAAGAATACAAACGTGTGAACATGATAAAGCTAAAAGTTAGTAAGAGAAAGAGAATATTGTGCATGCTAATTTTGTGTGAAAATTTAGACGCTTAATACTCTAACCCACATTTAATTTTCATACACCTCCTGCAAAGAGTCCTCTCACCATCCACAAGCTAAGCTAACATTACGGTTACTCTGTTCTTTATCATTATGTCTTACCTTTGATGAAAATAAAATCATCATTGTGAGGAAAAAAAAAAAAAAAAAAGGATGATACATTACCTTTGAACTCTCAAACTTGTTCATAGCCCTGTTTCAAACACTAATTATTAGTTCTAGCCAGTAATAATCAGTGTCCTAGTGTCAGTACTTCATTTGTGATCTTTCCATTCTTGCTATGCAAGAAGTGTTTCATCTGATCTTTGGCGACTTCTAGCTTTCAGAACTTTCTCCTTATAATTTTGCACCTTTAAGCCACCTATACCTGCGCGTATTTATGTAAGTACATCTCTACATTACATACACAAGAACAGAAAAACAAAGAATAAATAAAACACATTAATATCTTTCTTATAATTTTAATAGGACCAAAGCTCTCTGCACATCTACTATTACACAGAGAAATTTGGACCAGAAATCAGTGATCATCCCACTTTATTTTAAGGGAAACTAATAAAAAATAAAACAGAGGAAATTGAAAGAACTATTTTTTGGCTGTTTTTGTTCTACTTCATGTAAAATGAATATAACACTCTGCAGTCTTTAGGACCCTGAATGCTACATAATCCCACATATTGGCTTGCTGAACCTGAGCCACAGCTGTTCTGACCCTTTGAAATTGCTACAACTTTGAATAAAGGCAATGTTTGCAGTAATGATGTTACATGGGTGGTAGATTAATCATTGCTACACATACTTCTCAAGGTTTTTTTGTGTTGCTCTTAAATGAGTGTGCGTAGTACTCTGAACACCTGAAACTGCACTCCTTTGCCCATGTTGTCAGAATGGTCAGACTTCAAATGAAATGGGTGAAACCCATCACCTATTAGAAAGGGAACAATTTTACACGCCTTAAATGTGGTAATATTTATTATCAAATCATATGAAAAAAGCTGGATCCAAGTCCCTAGTACCAGCATTACATGTAAGAAGAAAAAAACTCTACAAGGCAAGACTGTAACTGACAAAACAGAACAGGGTTCATAGCATATAATTTATTAACTTGGATTTGAACATAATCTATTAAAAATCAAAAATTGCTGAGTATACATAAATCCATCTGTATGACTTGTGTCAGAAATTAAGGTACCCTAAAAGAGAAAAATCCAGCTGAAAGAAAAATAAGTATTCTTTTAATCCAAACCACATTCTTTTAATCCCAAACTGAAAATATTAGAGCTCATTTAAGTGCAGCTTGAAGTCAAAGTAATTTATACCACAAATGATATTTTCCCATTGCTGTGCTTGAGGACCTCAGTATTAGTTTTATAGTGGACTACCAAGTCATTCCATCTTTCAATGAGGTCCATCGGTCTATCCTAATGCTACTTTTCCAAAAGAAAGGAAGATCATGGTGCCTGCCTCTTTTTCAAATTAGTTAAACATGCTTCCTCAATTCCTAGGCTGGGGACTGACTGTACTTTTATGTGAGAAGGTGACAAAGCAGTTGTATTTTCTCTGCACCTCTAGAATGGCTAGGCTTAATGAGCACAGCAATGCTGCTGTACTAATTCCCCTCTCCATCACTCTTAAAGCAGTTAATTGTTACTTCTTCAGTGTCCAGTCTACAATGTTTGCTGAGAACTTTTCATAGCAACCTTGCAGTTCAAAAAAATTCAGTAAAACTGGGAAGCCAGAGACAAACAAAATTCCACCCACTTTGTGTCAAGTGCTTCCTACTGTTTGATTCTAGGCCATCAAAGGCACCAATCCAATAAAACATTAACACTAGATACACCATGGCTTAGATTTAGGCCATGTGAACATTTCTCAAAACATCTGCTCAGATTTATTTATATTTGTAACTTATTAGTTAATTTCTGTCCCTTGAGCAAGCATTTAAAAATACAATACAAATTAAATCAGCAATAGTCACTTCTGTCTGTCATAAAATTGCCAAGGCAAAACTATCTAGGATTGAAATAATTTATTAACATTCCTGTTGGTTCTCTGATGCATCCAAGGTGATGTACAGTGATCAAATTCTAAGTTATGAAGAAAAAGACATTCTTATTTAAATCAAAGCTACAGGGTTGTATTCAGTAGCAGCAGACACTAAGCAGGACATTGCTGAAACTGCCTGGTTAAGTCAAGATTTTCATTATGTGACAGTATTGACTGAAGAAAACAGCAAACCAGCTCTGGTGTAAATCAATAAGCTTTTGCTAGGCTTTCACAAAATAAAAGACCTGCTGGATTCAAAAGTAAAATAATCAATTTCGTTACATTGAACAGGCTGAAGATTGCAAGGAACAATTCCACAACCATCCACAGTAATAATAATTTAAACGTACTGAAAAAGAGCCAGATTTTATTATCAGACCTGAAATATTTAGTTTTTGAAGATACAAAAACACAAAGGAGATGCAACAAATGCAAGGTCCTGACAAGTGATCTAGCTCAGCACCAGACAAGGTTATTCTGGAAGAAAATTTCAACAGAAAAATTACCATGTGAACAGCCCAGAAGAGCAAACAGAAGTAAATGGTTGAGATTATATATATATTAGTTTTGATCATTTGTGGATTTTTTTTTTGAGCTCATATGTTTTGTTCATAAAAAGGGAAAATAAATTAATGAGGGAAAAAAGTACCAGTAGATACTGGAGGGAACAGATGATGATTCCAGCCACACAATAAAGATACGTATGCTTTTTTACCTGATTTATGTAATCTGATTGAGATGACTAAATAAAGTTAAATCTTTTACCAGAATTTATATTAGATTTCCTTCTCTTTCCTTCCATCATGATTAGTTATAGAAATTATATCTACAAAAGTGTAATTTAAAACAGTTCCTTTCTCTTAAGGTTTGGTTTGGGGATTACATAGAACACAATTTCTTTCCTTTTCTTTGAGTTATATTAACAGTTGAAAGCTTCAACTCTTTGCAGCACACTATTGGTAGTGCTCTCAGGAATATCAGCTACAAATAATTCTACACCTGACTGTTTTTTTCTTTTGGTAAAACATCTGGAATTTTATCTCTGGTCCTGGCAGGAGACTGCACATATGGTGTGATGGAAACGCAAGGATTCATGTATCCTCAGTCCAGCAGTCAACTGGATAAACTGATAAGAAAGAGGATTGCCCAAAGTAAGTTTGTAAAAAAATGTCACAACTACTTTTTACTAAATATTACCTTCAATTGAAGCTAAAACGAGGTTTACTTCAGTTAAATGAGGCTTAGTAAGGCTGTAAAATGCATTTCACCCTATCAAAAAACCCATAACCTCTTCCCTTGACAAATAGCTTCTGAAAGGCACCGAAACACACATAATTATAGGCTAAAAAAAACTAAAAATATACTCTGTACCACACACATGCAGCATAACAGCTTGATTTCATCATAACACTTAAATGCAATATTTTTCCTGCACAGTATTATATTAATATGATAAAGAGCAGCCAGCCAAAAAATAGCTGAAGAGCTGCAAAGTGATTTCAGAAATTGAAAAGCAATTTCAAATGTTTGGTAAGCATTAACTTGCTCACTGCACCCTATCAAAACCAGCTGCTAGCCCATAATTCTAACCTTTTCCCTTTCAAAAAATACAAGGCCTTGAAATCCTATATTAATGAGAAATGAATATGGTAATTGAAAGACTAAATGTAATTATAAATGAAAACTCCCACCATCGAAACCTTCCTCTTATTACATCATCAGCCTGTCCTACTAAAGAAGCAATTTGAAAATGTGTTCCCATGTACGATACTTATGTATCTGGGCTGATAACCAACAAGTTTCATGAAATTTTAAAACATTCTTCTGCACCGCTCAGTGACTGATCTCACTGAACATTCACTTGCTACAGCTCTAATTAATGGATGTAGGGATGCTAAAAGACATAGGCATGTTCAGAAAAGACAATGCCTGAGAACAGGTTTTACAACAGCAAACAAACTGAATGCAAGGGCACCTAAGTGAGTTGATAGTAGATGTTAAAGATTGGGTTGTCTCGGATCCCGTCTCTCCCCTACATTAAGATGCCTCCCTATAGTTCTGCATGAGGCATCAACGTGAAAGTGGGATTCATTTTCAAAATCTGTTCCACATCTCAAGTCATTCTCTTAGGTTCAGAAAACTGGCTCAGAGCACCAGAGAGCAGGCTGCTGGTCACCATTTATACAAACAGCCTACAACACTCAGAGTGGTAGTGCAAAAAGTGGACTTCATGTACTCCTCAACCTGAGGCATTTTGAAAGCGTGGCTTTTACTTCTCTAGCAAGCGCTTTTACCACCAGCTGCAGTGCTAGACTAGAACAGGATACTGTTGAAGGTACATGCCTATAAAGGAAAGATTCCACATTGTCTGGAATATATCTCAGCATTTATTTCACATATATAGTGTAAAAAACACCCAGATTGTGCAATTAGATCAAGAAACTTTCTTCACCAGAAGAATGAAAGAGGAGAATAGCTAAGGTAGAGATTACATTATGGAATAACTACCATACTACTACCCCAGTTTTTGAAAATGCTTCTGGATGTCTAGTCAACATTCAGGCTCATTAAGAGCCTAAGCCCCACTGGATTTTACAACAAAAAAAAAAACAAACAACAACACAGGACACTCAGTCATCATTAAAAACCACATGAACTATTGTTATAACAAAATGACAGTAGCATCAAATACGTATACAAATAACACCGGTTCAGAATTGTCCTTGGATAGAAAGCAAGTGTGCTGCCAAGGTTAGACTAGAGAGGAATGTAACATCTTCAGAAAAAGAGGTACTCTTGCCCCGCCTCCCCTTCCTAAGATCCCTGTGTCTTCAAAAAATGCTTATGCTGCATTCGGAAACTGCATTCAGGAGTTCTTTTGGCAGAAAAAAAAGCTGAGAGAAAACAAAGTCTTGTAATACCTCAGGACAGTTCTGGGAGGTGGCAAAAATAAGAGATCATCTCTCTGCCCACACATGGAGCTATGAGCAGAGGCTGGGATTGCTTTTATTCCCTTTTAGTACCTCCACATCCCTCTCTCTCAGCCAAATATGCAGTGTGACTGACTTTCACTTTACCTAGCCTCTTTCCAAAAACTGATGAAGTTCTCTACATTACAGTCATACAAACCCTACATAAAATTCAAGTAATAATGATCAAGAGGATCGTATTAATCATCTCGTATGACCTCCTACACAAGAAGCTGTAGCTTGGATCAAGAGTGTGCTTCTGAGGTGAATCATCCCCATTTACCACTTTTGGGCCAATTACAGAACAGGTTCAGAGATCAAAAATGGGATAAAACCAAAGACGTGCTTTAGGAAGGCACCCAATGGGCTCCAGTCACTAATGAGCATTCATTCCAAGTAATCACACAGATATAGGATGAAATAACCCCGTTACAAGTATAATGCCAGTACCAACCATTCTGTTCTGTTGCACAGATCCATTTGTCTTGGGTCACAACATTTATGCATAGAGATAAAGCACAGGAATAGCACACACTGATTTTCCTTTTGCAAGTAGCTTTGTCGATATACCTATCACCAGAATTTTTTTTAGAATTTGTTCCAAACATGGGCAAAGAAAGGTGTAAAGAACTAATATTTAATTTCATCAAGGTAATATTTTAACTGTTGAAAAGTTTTGCTTAAAATTATTAAGGCATATAAATCTATATGACAAGCTAATACATTACAATTGTGTCCCATAGGTAAGAACAAAAGAAAATTCATTATTGCATTTCATTTATCAAACATTTAATAAGAATGTCATTACTTAATCCTCCCCGCCCTATAACTATAAACAATAGCCTACTTCCTTGAACTTCATGTTACCATAAGACCAAAAAAAAATGCGTGACTTCAAGAAAAAAATTAATCCTTTTCCATAATTGCCTAATGGAGTATAAAAAAGCTCTTGAAAGTCCACAAAGGCTAAAAACATGAGTAATAGCTAGATGTACAACAAGTTTTCAGCAAGAATGTATGGAATGCTTCAGGTTTTGTTCTTGGGACATATTCAAACGTCTACTCTAAGTCACGCAATTATCCAAAAGTAGTATCTCCACAATCACGCTACCCTCAAAATTGAATAATACAGTCAGTAAACAAATACAGCTTCTCGATGTGTAACTGCTTCAGAGGTGACAATACAAGCATTTGGAATGGAGGAAAGGAAGCGAGATGGCATCTTAAGTTGTGATGTCTTGTTATCCACAATCTTCTCAAAAAAGGGGTTTTTGCTAGCCATAATCCATTACTAATTCTGAGACAGAGAATCACAAATGTTTAAAAGGAATCTGTACTGGGATCTTAAAAAAATAAAACCTATTATTCACTTTGAGTTGACTGAACCAACATTTAAGTGGTTTTTCTACATGAAAATAGATACTTCTCAAAACTAAAGAGCAAGTAGCAATAGCAGACACTTCTAAACGTCGCTAGTTGAGATCAATCTCAAAACTACCTAGGTTCATTTTTTTATAAGGCAAATGACCTTTTAGCAACATTGGAATTTTAAACTATTTTAAGTTACCTTTTCCAATAAAAAAAACCCTTCTTACAGAACGAAGACTAGTGTTTTCCTGTTTCTAATATTTTTTCATTCATGTCAGCATCTTCACCGCATCCATTCCTTCAGTAATGTGACCCCCTTACCCTCTCACTCCTTATCTTTCTTTTTAAAGATGTTTACCTCTGCACTACCATTCACACAGCCTAGTGATTTTGATTTCATACAGGTTTAAACAGAGTCTGTCCACTCCCATAATCAAAGCCTATGAGCTCATAAGGTTCGAGCACGAGAAACAAAACCGCATTAGCAGATGACTTCCAAAACACTGTGTAGTTAAGTGTTATACTCTCATAAAAACTGCTAATCAAATAATATGACATACAACTAGCTACATTTAGCTACATTGTGTTATGCACAACCAGAATCACAGATTTTGATATATCCCTGTAAAAGAAACTACACTCACATACTTACGCACAGAACAACATGCACATGGTTTTCATCTTTTCTTCTGAGGACTGGATTCTCTAGATTTCATCAAATAAAGAAAATAGCCCGTGGAACAAACAGATTAATTTTTAATTCAAGTGAGTGCCAGCACTTATCAGCTTTAACTAAGATTAAATAAGCAATTAATTAGCATACAAGATATAACTACCTCTATCTTCCTACTAGCTGCAGTAGCCCTGTCACACAGGTGCCCATGCCAAATCAACAGCATGCCAAATAGCTCTCTTGAGTTGAGTGCTCCATGAACTTGGTCTTAACCCATGGCCTTCCCCTATAAATTATAACTCAAAAAGTCCATAACAGTATATGAAGCAACTTAGATTAAGTGACATATTCTGCATGAATCTAATGGAAGATACCCTCACAGCTCTCTACTGTCAGCAAAAATGGCATCAACATGAATGCTGCGTAACTCTTCTCACATGTAGGGAGAAAAATACCTTGTGTTCCATGCAATACCTTTTAACTTGCTAACTATGTGGAAGCACCCAATCCCTCACCTGAGCTATCAGGGTTTTAAAAGGAAGTCCCTTCATGTGGCAGTCAATCCCTTGGTCACAGGGACTGTTCACACACCCAAAGTCAACATCATGCCAGAAATATTGCACTAAGGGTTGAGAGCCACACCAGTCAGCACTTGGCAGGATTCATTTTATATTGTCACACTTTTAATCTTAACATCAAAATGTTTTTGGAAATTACTATGGCTTTTTCTTGACAATCACAGATTTTTTAAAATGGATAAAAAATTTTACATCTCTTTTACATCTCTCCTGAGAGAGATGTAAGATTCAATCTATGTTGAGAGCGGGGTCTGTTTGTTCCTCTGTGCTAAGCAAACATCTGGCATTTCAAGCTACCATAAATTAGGAATTTTAAAACTCAGCTGTCCGTAGTCCTCATACTTCAGAACTTTCATACACTGATATTGTTACAATGAAAGGAACTCTTCTTCAGGACTTTTACATAGAAGATTTTTTCTTCAAGAAATAGGTTTGATAAAATATTTGTTCATATAGAATGACAAAAACAACAATTGAACATACACCAAAATTTGAAAATTGTTCTTAAATTGACATGCATCAATAATTTACGCATCATTTTCTCCAAGAAACCATAAAAAAGTCACTTTCTTAAATTAACAATATACCCACAACTTCTTTATGGCATAAAAGCAAAACAGAGACTCTATTTGTGTGTGTGCATATATATATGAACTATGCTGGTACTAAAGCTTTGGACTCTAGTTATGTGATTTGATTCCCCATCAAATGAGTGGAAGTAGTTTAGATGAGTTCCATTTCTCTTGATGATGGTGTGTAAATCCCTGTAATATTAACTGAGATTAAATACATACAGAAATATGAAGCAAAGCTTTAACATTATATTAAAATGCAGGCATAGATAAGACCAGTGTACAGAAATAAAAATTATTCTGGCTCTGTTTTGTGAGAGGAAGCTATAAAAACTAAACACTTGGCAAAGAATCACTTCTGTTCCAGTTCTTAGCTCTATTCCCACATATCCCAGCAGAGCACTTGCTATGGAACCCAGGGAAAGTTGTTCCCTGTGTCTAAATCAACTTCTCCAGCTTCTAGCACAGAGATTCCCTTTCCAAAACCCAGATTTGGGGTTGATTTACATGTATACTTGTTGAGTACCATTTCAGCTATCTGGAGCTATCAGTCTAATAAATAAATTTTTAAAAAAGTTTTCTAACTTGGGAAAGAAAGAAGATCTCATGTTATAACATCCTGTAACATCCACTATAGAACTGAAGCAAAATAACTGTAAGGATTTGTGCTGTTCTTGATGAAAATGTCAGACAACATAGCAATAGCAAATCTAGCAATTGCTGGACCCTGCTCATTTATTTTAACCTCAGTGAGTATTAATCAGTATCACAGAGCATTAATTAAAACAGACTTCAGATCACCTTGGAATTTGTAAAAGTCAACATGCAATCAATCAAAAATTGTCTTTTAACATAGTACCTAATGTTACATTTTTACCAGTTTCCAGAACAAGAAGGAAGCTGAAGTTAAAGCTTTCTAAATGCATGTGTTCTACAGAGACACACTTAAGCAAAGCCTACAAACAGGAAACAGGTCCATGTCAGCAAATATCTGAACTTTGCATTGAACGAACTAAGAGGTGAAATAATTCATTCTCGTGACTCAGTAATAGAATTAGCATTGATAAAAACAGTAAATTCCGAGAGCTCCTTATTACTCTCATTGAGGTAAAACTTGCATTTTCCCTTTTTATTTCCATGTTGGTGGTTAAATCACTTTGTTCTTTCTCAGCTTAAGTCCCAAGCCTTTTCTCTAGTTAAGTTCAGACAAGTAGTATCCTGCAAAAACTTTCTTTTGTGGCCAGGCCCAAACCATATTCTGTTATACCAATCTGCTCTTGGTGAAACTGCTGAGAAAGCAGTGTTTCTTACATATGGGTTCCTGCCCTCAGCTCAGGGTTGGCACAAGGTGCAGTCAAAAAGGTAAGAAGAAAAGAACACTCATTGAAACCTTAAAATCAGGAATGATAATGTTCACCACAGCAGGTCATTTCTTTACCCAAGAGGTAAAGAATCTTATGTTTTCCAGATTTTAGTGAAGGAAAAAAGGAATTCTAATAAAGATTCAGGATAAAGAACATAGTGCCAAAAAATCATATATGAAAAAGTTGGTTTACACAAGACCTTTCTTGTTAGAAATGAAAATCTGTGACATGCAACAGCCAATTGTTTTAAAACCCCTTCTCATCAGTTCTGTTTCCTAGATTATTATCCATGAAATTTAGTGGCTAGCTAATGTTTTGAACATTGAAGAGTTCTTTGTCCAAAAAAATTTAAATAAGTGTGTGGGGGGGAATATCCATATTGCCACAAACAGCAGGAGGAAGCCATTACCGTTACTTACACAATCTATTCTCACTGAGAATGTTGCCCAATATAATTTACAAAATTTTTGTTGGAAATGCATTAGCAGCTGAACAGCAAGCAGCTTCTAAGGGATAAATAGAAAAAAAAAATAATTAAAAACCTAGCTTCCAAGCTTCAAATGTTATTGAACATCAGCTGCAATCCCTGCAGTCAGCAGTCTATAACCTTTTAAAGTCCAAAGAACACTTTTTTTAATGTGCAGATTTCATCTGATTTTGGTTTAAGAAACTTTTAATGGATTCAGTTCAAATAAAGCGACGAGTTCAAATGCAAAAGTATCCTTCCACACAAATTAACACCACAAAGTGCATGAACTGTTCATTCAAATGTGTGATGTATGCATGCATGCAGATGTATATATACACATACATATGTACATATACACACATACACAGCATCAAGTGCAATTTCCAGGCTGAATTTTATTTGGTAGTGAAACAGATTCCCTGCTAGTTGCATAGTACTCTCAAGTGCTTAGTTAAACTTTTTCATTGTTTCAGAATGTTTAATAGCCATTTGTGTTCTTTACATTTTAAAACAATAAAAAGGATAGAATGCATTTTCTCAGTATAAACACAATGCTTCCCTGATTCTTTTGTAAGTGGATCTCTCTCCTCTTTTTATTCCTATTTTAATTTGTATTGAAAGTTTTTTTGGCACAAAAGGTCTGTACTCAGAGAATAAAAGCCTCACTCTGCCTTCTCACAGAAAACCTTCAAGAGGGTACTAGAATCAAGAAACTCTTCAAGGTGGATCTCATGAGGTTTTCTACTAATCTCACCCTCAAGGGATAATGATGCAAAGTAGTTAGAGGCTGCTACTTGCCAACTCTGCCTTTCTGTGAAATCCACAGGGGCTGGACATTTTCTCACCCCCAACAAGCTAGTCAATCTTCTTTAACCAGAAGGACCCTAGCACATAGCAACCTGCTCTAATATGAGAATATGCCCTGTGTCATGCAAGGTTAATATCCTTATCTCTTATCCTTACAGCCTCTGTGCGGCTGGATTCCCCTGGTGTAACCTCAGAAAAGAGAGGGAATGCACTGTTTTACAAACTTGTAAAACAACGGACATCCCTTGTTTGCTATGCCAATATCCTGTCAGCTTATGATATTGTATTTCATTGCATTGCATATACGATTCTATATATAACAACAGAATTAAACATTCATTACTGGTGCCAGACTAATATCTTGAGAGATGTACCGATCATACAGGTCATGGTTAAGAGTCCAACCAACAATTACAGATAACAGAACAAGTTTCCCCACATCAGCCTGGCTATATGCTGCAATCTATTCAGCTTGTCATATTTGTTCAGTTCTGTGCTAGCTGACAAGTATTCCATTAGCTGTGGTTCACACTAAGAATTTGTATTCACATTCTATGAAACAGAAGAGGAACTCACTCAATGTAGAGCAGCTAGTACTTGGCATGTGCCTGTCAGTCATCACTGACCTGGGCCAGCAACCTGGAGGCTACAGAGGATGTAAAGATTCTGCATTTTATCTCTAGATTGATTGAGCTGGTTACACCAGTGCTATACATTGTACATTACATAATCAAAATCAAAGTATCACCTATAGTGTATACATAAAATTTGAGACCCTTAATGAAATCGCTATTTTAATAGAATGATTAATGCTTTCTTAGAGATCATGTCATCTTGTTCGTTCAAATGGTTTTTTTTATGTTGCCCTTTATTTTGCATATTTCCATTTCTCCTCTTTGAAAAGTGGTCCTTCATTATGTCATATATATTTCTTTAACCTACTGGCTGGTAGCCTTGCACAATGCTGCGAGTGCCTCCTCTTGATGATACCCACAACAATCCATTTCTTTTCCTGATGGGTTTAAGCAGTCATACACTGGGATGCAACAAATGATCAGATTTGGAGATGAGAGAAATTGTATTGTAACACAGCCTAAAAGACTTTATCTACATTGGTTGAGAAGTGTCTTTGGGTTTGGTTAGTGAGACAGAAACTGCATGCTGACTGTACCTGTTAGATGTCCTGCTGTTTTTTCAGGGGAACTTTTAGGCATTTGCTTAGAATTCTGTTTGGAGAAATACTAATAGGAGAACGGCACATGCTCCTGACTTTTTCCTGTTTTAAGTTAGTGATGTTTCTTGGTAGCTTTTTATCCTATTTAAGACAAAATACTGTCAATGACTGCAGTACAAACGGGTCAAATTCACCTAATGTGCTGAAAGCCAGACAGCTGACAGTAATTGTGGGCTAAAAGAGAGGCAAAGTCAGCATTCTCACAGTAACAGGCATTTAACAGCCTTTCCCGTGAACTTTCCAATCCTACCTCATTCTATTCCGTAACAACATATGCGCTCCTCTCTGTACTAGCTGTACTTTCTTCATATGGGAAGACGTAGGATTGTCAACAACTCCAGGGATTTGGCCCACCCACCTACTTAATCTACTTTCAGGCAACACAAAAGAGGGATCAAACCAAGAGTCATTTTCCTAATTTTCAGGAGCATGCAGGTAGCTGCTCTACTTAGGTCACCCCATGCAGCTTAAGTCTCATGTGGTCCTCGATAATCACTGTGAATTTCTATAGAATAGCATGTATTTTGAGAGTAGGATTCCTTTGTATGAGATTTTTACCTGAGAAAGACTCATAGATTATCTGTATGTACATATTCTGCCAATATTATTCAGATACCCTTTGGAAGAAATTTTTTAGGTAGAGAGTACACAGATCACAACATAACAGATCATAATACAATGGTGTGCAGAAAATAAGATAGGGCATAGAAAATGGGAATTTGTTACCAGAAACAAGTGAAAACTGCTGCAGGAGTAAAGCTGTCTAGCTGGATGATTAGAGGTAGGAGAAAGAAATCCTGTCTCCTTCCACAACAGCAATAGAACACAATTTTGCAGCACACCAAGTGTGTTGCCTAGGCTGCATACACACCAATACTGATCCTAACACTACCTTTCTGTGATGACCACCCCATGATTACCTCCTGAGCTGAGTACATCCCTGAGGAAAACAGGCCTTGACCTTCAAATAAAAGGTCAAACACATGATCCATATTTCTCCCTAAGATCATCCTGTGAAAGCAATATCCAATATTGAATAAGCAAGATCAGTCCAGATCACCAACAATTAAGTTGGTATCTGACATATAATTGGGCTTTACAATAGAAATTTATCACCTAAATGTACATAACAGAGGACTATTCCATATGCACTATAGTATCTACTATCATAATGTAAAAGATGGTATAGGCAGGACTGATCAGTCAACAGGCAGTTAGCTTATCAGTCACACCTTGCTAAGTAAAAAGCCATAAATATGGTACTCATTGGGATTTTTGAGATCTTAATCGCTTCTTTCCCAGATTGTAATATTTCTTTTTCTACATGGCCTATGTCAGGCAGCTCAGCACATACACAGAGCCATCAGACAAGGGCAGAAATCATTGCTAAATCATTGTTAATCTCTAGCATTATATTTCCACAGACGGTAACAGAAAGCATGTCATTGTAGTTCCTTTCCATCCACAGCTTTTAAACAGAATTAAACAACTCAGTCATTATACTAGAAGATGCCGTAAGCTTAGGCAGACATGCAAATAATTATAATGAAAGTCAGTGCTACACAGGATGGAAGGAAACAGAACAGAAGAACAAGAGCTTTTATCAGTCTGAAACTCCAACACTTCTCCTAGCAGGATGTTAAGTGGCTTTGCTTTTCTTCACTGCCAGTCTCCTTCTTGTAAAAGCTTCTAACTGCTGTTTGAAAACTATCCCATTCTCCCCTACCAGCTATCAGTATAAGCCTACATTGTTCACAAGGGTCTGGCTTAAGCAGCTCTGTAGAAACAAGAACCCAATTCAGTGAGTGAAAACCCCTTGTCTCCCATTGATTCAATGAAAGATGAAGGAATCGTTATTATGAAAAAGGTATTTAGCAGTGCCTGGATTCCACGTGCAGACTGCACCCAGAACTGCAGCTCTTGCTTCAACAGCTAATAATTAACTAGTGTTGCTGATCTCAGTTGTATGAACCAAGGTCTCAGGACCTGGCCTTACACCTGGTAGGAATAATCTACCAGGTATTTTATGCATGACAGATAATCAGAAGGCCTGACATACAGCTCATTTATACTGAATTACTCCTGTAAACAGCACAAGCATATACTGATTCTACAGCTAGAGCATTTAAGGTGAACTCCTGGTGAACCTGGGAGAATACTGCCAAAAATACAGGATATTCAGATGATGTTTTTAAGAGTCATAGGTAAGTATTGGATTTGCTTGTGCAGCCTTGTACTTTTAACAAGAGGAGAGGCCAATGTCAGTAGGAAAGGTGTTCCTATGCAGTCTTATAACTGAACCTTTCTAAAGCTTTCAACAGTAAAATACAACCAAGAGTGCAGAAAAAAAAAAAAAAAGAGGATTTAGCATTAATTTAGATGCTCAAATCAGATCCTTGAAGTTGTTCCCAATATTTCAGTCAATTTATTAGGAGCATAACCATTTTGTGAATCCCTGTTTCACAGTCTAAGGATCAAACCCAACCATTTACTTCTTTTGAACAAATGACTCACCAGCTGTACAACTAAATGCAGACATAAATAAGGCAAAGAGTTTATGCAGTAAGGTGTAGCAGACCCTATACATAGAAGATTATTCATTTAATGGATTGGAAAACAGAGCAGAAAATAGGCTATTCTACATTAATAGTCATTACAAACTTGGAACCATATGCAATAAATACATTGTTCGTTTACCTAAATGACTGTAGCTAACTGGAGTGTAAAGACCAGAAGATATTCAGTTCTCAACTCAGTGATCTCACTGCCAAAATACAAGCCTTTGATTACTGTATTTACCATTTTATACCTCCTAGATCTATTTTATGCAAAACAAATCCTAGCCAACCTCACTGACCCAAATCCTATTTGCAACTAACCACCCTTAGTAATATTATGGTATGTTCACATTCTACTGCAATAAAAAACAAACAAACAAAAGCCCACATGAATCCTTTAGGGTACTGCTCACCAATTAAAAAGTTGCATATTCAACTTCTTAAAACCTTTGTAATCTGCAGTTTAAAAGCACATTTTATGTTAGTAGATAATTTAGCATCCATAATCTAATTAAATGAAGTGAGTGACAACTGTATTCTCTACATAAATGATATATCAGTAACATATAGTATACGTGCTTAAGAGACTGGAACACCATCAAAAAAGTTGTTACAAACACTTGCCCTTATCATAAATCCAGCTAACATTATGGGCTAAATTCTGCTGCTTTACTGACATCTCCCCAACAGGGGACTACCTACCAGAGGAAGAATTACTTACATGAGTGAAGTTTCGTGAGACTAAACTACTGGAATATTTTTGCTTAAGTAACACAAACAAACAAATATATTTGTGGTGTTACATAGAAAACTATGCCCCCCTCCCCCCAAAACTTTAATTAATGTCATCCTCAGCTACACAATGAAAGTTATTTCAAAAATGTACACAGAGCAGCTACAGAGGTACTTCATGCTGGCTGCAGATATTCTCATAGAAGAAAACGTGTAGACTGCAATAAAAATTTTAAAAATCTGTATCCTTTCCATCACCTACCATCAACACAGAGCATCATCATTCTAAACACTTATCTAGGACTTATCACAATGACAGAAAATAAAAAAACTAAGTAAAAGACAGCCTTTGCTATGTTTAATATCATGGTCACTTTATTACAAGTACGACCACTTTAGGAAAATGGAAGAAAAGAGAAGAAAAATATTTCACGTTAACTTTGGATGTTTCCATAATGCATGGGAATGCAACAGGTGATGAGTTAACACAGCACCCTGCCCTCAAAGGGCACTCTGCAGGTTTGCACTCATAACAACTGCTCTGTTGGTCTTTGGGAGTCCTTTCCCTCTTTTAAAACAATCCCTCTGAAAACATTGTCTTTCCTACCCACCTTCTTTTAGTATTGCATGTGCAATGGGAGAGCCAGTCATGCTGACAGCATTATTGGCACCATGTCTGCAGTCACAGCTTGCGATTATGGTACCTTGCTGAAGTGTGGGACACCTGTGTACACTGAACTTTTCTAGTGCTCTACTGCTGCTTCTTTTTAGTCATATTACTGATGAGAAAACAGCTTAGAAAAATCAATGGCTTTAAATTATAACTTTATGTACTGCATATACAAAAACCACTGCCAACACAGGAATACTTTTTCCATGACTAAAAAAATCAATCTTTCTGATGCTTCTACTCCTTTAGCATTTTAAAAAAAAAAAATAAAGCTTTTCCCCAGCCCCCAGCTGCATTTGGTTGCTTTGTTCAGGCTTTCTTCAGGTTTCCTGCTCAAGAGACTAGTTTTATCTAAAAAGGTCAATTCATTCAGCGGGGCACCAAGCAGAATTGAATATAATTATCCCAATCTTTACTGTGTAGAATTCATGCTTGAATTCATTCAAAAAATAGCAAGCAGTATAATTAACTCAGAGCCCAACCAAATCTATTGAGAATGCCTCAGGTATCATACAGTCCCACTTACAATAGAACATTTTCATTTAAAGACATTGTACATATTAACCCTAGTCAGCATCCAATTACTCAGAATAAGCGAATTCTCTGTTTCAGGAATGTAATTTGAAAATGTTGTCATGCAATCTGAGGTAAAAGGTCTTTTTTCATTAATCTAGCTCTCATTAAACTGGAAGCCTGTAGGTTATTTCAAATCCATTAGATTTAAATACAGGTGATTACAATTCTATTGCACATAAGACAACAGAAATGTCTTTACAAAATATTGTGTAGTTTAGAGGAGTTGATGAGTTTGTGAAATGCCTCATAGTTAAAAAAAAAATTAGTATCTGACCAGAAAAAGCATGATTATTGTTAACCTGACAGTTACATATGAACTATATGGTAAAATTAAATTCATTTTTACATGCAGATGACTTCAAGATAGCAGGAACACTTCAGGTAGTTCAGAGGTCAAGATAAGCATCCCAATATTTTCATGCAAATTCCTCACATCCCTCAAATGTACAAAATTGTGATATAAGTATGAGCTCTTTAGGATTTTTCCCATGATCACAGCTAGAAACATCATAACAATTTTTCATATAGTAGTCTAGCAACTCAAGCTCCTGGTTTAGTTAAACATGAGAAATTTGAACCCTGAAGGATCTCAGATTTGCATGAGAGTCCCCTTACAGATAAAAGGCTCATGAGAGATGATCTTTTCAGCTCAAAACATGAAAAATTCAGCCATCGTTAAAAATTCCCAACCAAGCAACACCTGAAGAACTCCCCAGAACTCATTGCTTTGAGACTGTCCACTTTCTTGATCCACCTTGACTGAAGGACAACAAACCTCTAAGACAATAACCATGTTTTTACAATTACTATTCAAATTACTGTTTGGCTTGGTCTAATAGACTTTGCACATGTATGTAAAATATCATAAGCGCTTTGAGTTTTGGGATATGCTGAATGTGTGCATTGAAGAAAAACATTTGCTAACACTTGCTTTTGTCATCCTCCTTTGAGCAATGCCTTGGGACCACAGAGAAAATTGATAGCATGTGGCAATTCTGTCGAATTGTTTACATACAAGATGGCACTGCACACTGTATCACCTTTGACAGCATACTGCGTAATTTCCGCAAAGTCCCAGTCACTCAGCTCTTGACTCAGCTCTATTCTTTTCTGCCTCTCTTTCTCTTCCATTAATATGAAAAGATTTAGCAAATTGCCTCTCTCTGGAAAGGCCAGCTTGTTCAGACATCTGTCAGTCACATACACGTCTCCACTGTGCATTTAAGTGTACAGCCTCCTACAGGTATGGAGTCACAGGTCTCCCAGCAGCACTAGCTCAGAAGACACTATTATAGAAATTGCCACCCTGTATCTTCCTTCAGGTGTTCAAGCATGTAATTTCCAGTAATGTGCAACATAAATTAAGTCACTGCTGTATTGGAAAGCATACCATGTTGGTGATAAAATACTGCAGTCCGTAACTCAGTGAGGCAACCAGTATAGGCGCACACATACAAAGAGCTACAAAGATCAGAGTTCCCACTTAAAAAATCAGAATGAACTTCCTATTAATTCTTGCAAGGGCCAATGAACAATTCTTAGGAAGGCTGAGAAATAAATATATCTTAATGACTAAACATTGGCCAATTAACAGATATACTTGAGGACAGAAGTCTTGAGCATAGTGTTCATTAAGGTTCTTACCTTAAAATGCAGAAAGTTAAACATTTTGTTTTTCTTTTAAAACCAGATCTGTTTTTCCCCTATTATTAAAGTTGTCTGACCATCAATCTGGAATATGCACCAGCTGCAGCCTTCATGGAACATTTCAAAAATAAAAATTTTCTGAACCAAAGTTCTGATTACTTGTTCCAACCAGAAAACAAAAACATGTCTGAATTCTCCCCAACAGTTTGCAGCCTGTACCACTATGTCAAATCTCCAACAGGAAAAACAATCTACCCCCTAGAAGATCCTCCACCTTTGACTCACTCCTCTGCATGTTTGGTTTGTAGGCCTACTACATAGTCTACCTTGCATAAAACAATGACATAATTCTCTCCTGAATCCACCCACAATTGTTCTTATAGCCATCTTTTCTCACAATCTGTTGCTTAGGACCTAATTATGGAATAAATCACAATGGCTATCATCTTCTGATGTGGCACTGCAACTTTTTTGTCATATGGACCATCAGAAGTAAGTCTGAAACCTGGAGCCAGACTAAATTACACAGACAACAAGGAAGCAGTATTTTAGAGAAGCATTTATTAGATTTTTTTTAAATGAAGAAGACAGATGTGCTCCCACTGTGATCCACACAGTCCCTGTAAACATCTCAGTTATGTTTTGTTTCACATGAGGCTGCTCATGAGGAAAATTTATGGGTGCTGGTTAGCCCTTTTACTGCATGTGATCATAAATCATATGTACACATATGCATAAACTCACATGCACACTTATATTACATGTTGTATATACAACTGACTCAAGCTACCAACTTGAGTGGTTTGCAACAACGAATATATGTTATTCCCCTGTCTATCCATTTACATAAATAAACAATTATACAATTGACATGTGAAAAGCTATTCAAAGTAGCTCCTTCTTCCTAATTCTTACAAAGGGTGAAAAAATTGGCAATATTTCAAAAGATGCTTAAGAAACTTACAAAGCAATGTATAAGAGATGATTGTTATTAAAAGACATTTTAAATCTCAAAAGTACCTAAAAAAAAAAATACAGTGGGTCAGAAGTGTAATTTAGCAACAAGGACTAAAAACATAGAAAAAGAAAAGTAAACCTGGTATAATTTAAAAAAAAAAAAAAAAAAAAAAGGATGTAAATGGATGCAGTGGCTAGACAAATAAATCAAGCCAAGTCTTGGCCTAAGTGAAGTCAGTGAACCTAAATGAGTCCAGGATTTTACCCAGAAGAACTGCACTAAAGATGGAAAGAAATTAAGACTACGACCAGATGGCTATTTCAGTCAAGATGGTATGCTGGAAGTCCCAACAGAACCAGGGGCAGAGGGAGAGAAAGATCCACCAGCTGCTCTCCAGTCTCACCAATGTTTGACCCTGTCAAGAACCTACATTTCTTCTTTAAGACTTGCTGCTGATTGTGATACTTTAAAACATCAGTATCATCGTGTATTTCCACACTTCAAACTGTCCAAGAAACAAAATGTTTAATCAGGTTACAGAGGTCACTAGAGTTTTCCACAGGTTAAAGCAGTAGGACAGGTAGATGGACAGAATTAACTTGTTAGTTGGCTTTTTTCTGCAACAGGGAATCCCTACAAGTTAGAAGCTTGGGAAATATGTAGCCAGGGACAACTTTGAAAGAGTGGGGGGGAAAAAAAAAGCAAGGTTGAAGGAGAACTCTCCCCCAAACTTTCTCTAGGACCTCACCTGAACTAAATACATCATTGATACTCAAATACTTCAGATACGTTCAGATAAATTTTCTTATTTCCTTTCTTTGTATTTTCACATTTTTGTTGCTTGTTCTTTTTTTTTTTTTCCTGGTCTAATGGTTCAGACATGCACCTGAAACTGAAATGCTTTTTCTATCCAAATACAAATGCAGATTTTTATCGTAGAATGGTTGGGGTTGGAAGGGACCTTTTAAAGATCACCTAGTCCAACCCACCTGCCAAGAGCAGAGACATCTTTCACTAGATCAGGTTGCTCAGAGCCCCATCCATCTTTCTAGGTCTAGTCATCACTTTATACTAGGACATAGAAAACATTCCAGCATTGACTCTGCTTACTGTACTGCATGTAAGCATGTGTTAAAAAGTCTTCACCCCTGAATGCTAGGATAAAGAGTTGACTATATTCTTTAAATCAGAGGAAACGAGGTATTTTTTTTCCAGCTACTACTTCAATGTACTGACTGGAGGAATCCCCCATGTTGTCTTGCTCAAAAGTACTGAACTCTGTAAGGCAACATTATGAGGAACACTGAATTTTCATAAGTTAAGACAGGTAATAAACACAGTTTAGCCTTATTTATAATGCTGATCAGTAAATGTTAACACAATTCTCCTCTAACTCCCTGTTACCTCAAAGTCTGATTGATTTAACCTAATAAGGACAGATAGAAGAAAATACCTAGACAGTAGCTGCAAAGCCAGGAGAGAAAGCTAAGCAGAAAGCAAAACTCTTCATATACAGTTTTACAATATATTCACATAAGATTATTTATGTACTGAGAAAAAACAATAACAAAAATCCAAATTCCAGAGTAGTTGTTTCCCAGTTCTTATGAATAAACTATTTAATAGCATAATTCTAAAAATAAAAGAGAATCCCTTTAATACAACAAAATTATTAGTGTGAATAATGTTGCACGCCTGAATTCAAGATCAGGCAAAAGCACACTTTCTTACAGGCACACTTTTACTGTATGATCAGTCCTATAGAATTCAATGCAATTACATGCTGTAACGCGGACACTCGTATTGAATAATACCTTACCATAGTACATAGGATCCCTTGCACAAATAGAATGGATCACCAGCTGATATTTTGTCTATTTCAGAAAGCATTCAAACAGCTGGCTCTGCCTACTTTCCTCTCCCCCCCCCCTTCCCTCTCTGTAGTGGAAACGTAAGCAGCATATGGATCTTTTTGCTGAAGTCACGTATCTGAGAATGTAGAATTATAAATAACTGTCACTAAATGGCACAAGAATTAAAAAAAAAAAATCAAGTATTTTAAAAATTTTAAACATCTACAAAAATCCTTAACCTTTGATTAATAAGTGGATAATGCAAGACTGTTCAAAATTTTTCTTTAAATCAATCTGAATACCATCATAAATATGACTAGTAATAGAGATACCTGGAAAAAACATAAAGCATATTACCTGAGTGATTCTATATAGATCAAACATTTACGTTTCATTTAGGTTTCTTTGCTTACAAAAGCAGGCATTTTGTAATTTCTTGACAAATGAATAATTACCTCTGCATTAAAAATTACTACTTAGCTGAAATGCATGATCTTTCTCTCCAGAGTACCACATGCTTAGCAGCTCTCACTGGCTTGAAGGTCTAGCTCTATCCAAGAAGAATATCAGTAATCCAGAAGCAAATGTGCAAAACCAAAATCTGTCACGCTAGTCAAAAATGTTGGCCCATCAAGACCTTGTTCCTAACATTTACAAAGCAAGAGATCCATTAATCTCTCACCTACAGGTAGGCAAGATGAGACAAGACTCTTCAGAATTTGGCATCCCTTTGAAATTGTTCAATCTGGAGCAGACACACATGTATGTACAGCAAGTTCTACAACGAACATCTTCAGAAAGTTGCCTAAGTGTACAAAAGGAGGACAGGAAAACCTACTTTAATTGCATCAGACAATATTCAGGTCATCCCTTAGCATTCAGTTCGCATGTAGCCTCCATTCTGTCTCCCTCTCAGAAGTACTAGTGAAATAATATTGGGCAATTCATACAGGACTTGACCTGCTTCCATACCATTTTGTATGACCACTCAAGTTACTTTTTTGTTAATTGCTGTGTTTTACAACTGTGCACCTGTGTGATCTAGCAGTTTAGTATTCCAGGCAGATACTCTAAGCACAGTGATTACCGACCGTATTCCTCCACTGAGCTCAAGGATTTTCTTTAACACGTGCATTGCCCACCGGAACATTCATTCATTTCAACAGATTCCCATGATGGATTTCATAATGTCAATAAGTTTTGCATTCTTTTAACCCCTTGCAGGCACCACAGAAGACACCGTGCCAAGAACAGTGCTCATGGCAGTGACACGAAGAAGGGATGCACGTGCGTTTGTAATGAGGCCAAGAGATGAGTTTGGGTTTCTGTTTTTTCACAGGGTTCTGACACAGTGGTGGAAAACATAGGAAGAGGGGAAACAGGAGAAAACTGAAGTCAAATATCTACTTCTGAATGTCATCTGATACAATTTTATGTAGTACAGAGCAAAACACTTAGTCAACTAGCTCTGACCAGTGAGAGAACATAGCCTTATGGAACTGGGATGACCAAAGTGCAGAGCTTCAGGGGGGAAAAAACACTTCCAGAGAAATCTGCATTGAACTTTTTACACATACTGCAAGGCAGAATGGTTCCTGTCAAGGAGGGGGAAGCATATAACTAAACTATTAAAAAGAGTTTTGCAGTCATGCAAGAGAGAATTGCCATCTAGTTTCAGAAAGTTGTGCACAAGGTAGCTCTTTGCACGAAGGGGATTTTGGGAACTTATTAAAGTAAGAAAAGAAAGGAAGATTGTAGGTTGACCTTGAGGAGTCATGGAACAGCAATAAGACATGAATTTAGAACACTGAAGGCTGGTATACCTCTCAGCAAAGCTCTGTGTACTTTTATGACTTTATGCATCCTAATACTAGCTAAGTTTTGCACACCACCAGTAAGAGGAAGATTAAAGTATACTGGAGGCGAAAGCAGAAGCAGTGGAGGTAATATTCTTAACATTAGGCAAAACAGAAACTGTGCCTGAAAAATGCCAAGAGTAATTAGAGAGAAATATTCAAGGATGCATTATTCATTCTTCTTGCACTTAGGAAGTATTTATGGACATGGACAATGCATATTCCACAAATGTTTCAGCTGATTTGCATCAAAACACATATGATTCAACAACAATCCAAATTTCTTAGAAAAAGGTAAGAAGAATGAGTCAAGCCTAAAATCACTGGAAGTAGTATATCATGAAATTAAGAAGTATTCACAGAAGTGGGTAAATGGCATGTTACAAATGAAACTGACACCTTGTATGAGCTCACCATCATGTCATACCAAAAATAAGCAGTCCTGGTTACTACTGCCATTTAGATAGAGCAGTGACATCCAGTCAAGATGGTCTTGGAGCAAGGGAGACCCAATTTATCAGCCCAAAACCACAAAAATCTGTGCAAAGTAGGGTAACATATAGAAAACACACACACTGTGAAGTTACTCTTCTTCTACAACACGTATTACTTATGTGTAGACAAAAAGGCACTGTTTTTAGAGATGTACCAATTTCCAGAATAGTTCAGAAAGTTTTCCATAATCTTGATTTTATTTTTCACAGGGGAAAAAAAAAAAAAAAAAAAATAAAAAAAATCAGAGACATAGCTTGAGACTTTTTAGGCTGGGACAAGTTTCAGAGGATAGATGATTAATGCCTACTTTGTTTGCTCAAAGCAAGGCCACAAAATTACTCAGCATTCCTTAAAAAGGTGGTAACAGACTATTTTACCTTAGTTCTTAGGTGTATACCTGAAGTCTCCAAGATTGTGCATATGTAAAAACTCACACACATGCACACAATTCCACTAGAATCTCTTTTATTCAGACAGAATAGCTATGATTGTAATTCACCACAATTTTAGTAGACAACAGTCAACTTAAATCTTATTTCTATAAATTACTGCTCAATCTCACAGACGCTACCTACATTGGTGGATAGCTAGTATTTGAATCTCTATACCCAGTGATTACTTTGAAAAGTGCGTTAAAAAACATTTATTGCACTTCAACTAAGAGAAACAACACTATATGGTGAATGTGGCCATTCTGCAAATAAAGTGCACAGGAAGAGAAACCTAACTAATACAATTTGTGATTGACATCATCATTCTTTTGCAGTTGACAGGAAAAAGAGGCTTTGGTGGCCCAGAAATAATAGCATTTTAATTAAGAACTTGCAAATCTTTGTTAAAAAAGGGAGACTGTAAGCATGAGCTGCTCTGTATAGTATATTTTAGAGCAATTCCTCCCCACTCAAAAAGAACAATTCCTTTTAAGGAAAGAGGATCATTTGTCTAATTTTTCAGGTGTGGGTGAATTCAAAAGAAAACAAAGAAAAGTTTTCTTTTCTTTTATATTTCTAAAAACCTTTAGAGACCAAAATATACAAACTCAAACATATCTAACTCAGACAGTGAAAGCCTGAGGTCTGATTACAGTGTATTACCCTCACACAGGTTTAAGTTAACTTAAGAAGACAAACAAGGAAGAAGAGTTCTTTCCACTGATGTGTGGCCTTTTGGAATGAAGGGGCTTTTCTTTAACAAAGTAACAGGAGATATCATCTTTCCCTGAGAAGGAATCATTCACTATAAGCACAATGTGTTATTATTGGGATTTTTAATTGAAATGTAAATTCTGGGAACACTCTGACCTAATTTACTCCCAGAAAAAGAGGGCAAAATTCTCATTTTCAAAGCACTATATTGACACACTTCACTATTATTAATGAGTCCTGCTCAGTGGTCTGGGCCTCTACCATTCTGCAAAGCTGACAGTATTTTACCACACTCAGCTACAGCATATTTACACGGCAGTGTTGATTGTTACATCAAGTAGCTCCCTCTGATTTGTTTCCTTCACAAAACATTTTAAGAAATAGTTTTAAAATAGTTCTAAAGTGACAAGCCTCTGTGGACAGGATGCCGAATGCACCGACAGCAGCAGCAAACTGCAGCAAAGTCTACCTGACCCAGAGTAGGATTGTGCCTGGGAACCTCCACGCTCTTAAGAGCGTGGATCAAATCAGAGCTGTTGGGTTGTTTTGTTTTTTCCTTTTTTAAAAAGTTCATTGTAAGCTTGAGATCTTAAAGTCTAAATAAAAAAAAAAAAAACAAAACAAACAAAAAAAAATATTTCCATGACATGTCCACAGTTGAAAGAAGTTTGATTCATAATGTTCCGGATTATGCTTATTTAATATTTAGTCTCATTAGAGCTTTCTTTTTAAGAATTTTCATGCATCAGAGTCCTAACACAAGGCCTATATATATTACTTGCTTTTAGATGATATGTAGCCAAAACTAAAGTCTCTTTTCCAGTGAAGTTTGCATTCCTATAGATTTCTTCCAGAAAGAACGACCAAGTGTTCCCAACAAGAATCAACATGACATAAACAAGGAAATTAATGGCAATCTAGGACGAATAAAGCTTTAAAAATAGCAAATATCTACGTAAACTTGATCCTATCAGAGGTGTGAACACCAATTATATTTTTTACAAACTGCAACGTGATTGAGTTAAAGTACATCTGGCTCTTTAAACATGCAACACTGAAAAACCTTATTTGCTTTATGCTTCCAATATAACCTTTTTCTTACGAGTAACTTACAATAAAATTCCCTTTTCTCTCCTTGAATTTACATATACAACACTCTGTGCATGAGAGTTTCAACCAAGTATTTTGAAAATAATTTTGACCCTCTATTTTAAGTTTTCAAGGTTCAAAAGTGTACATCTTGGAACTGACGTTCTTTATAATACTTGTGTGGTTTTGTAACAGGTTTTAAAATGCAAAACTGCTTTCTGCAGAATATCTCACCTTGAAACACAGTTATTCACTGTCATGCTCAATCTTAATTATCTTTAAAGTCTAACTGTACTTAAATTACAAAAAACAATGAAATTTTTTCCCCTGTCTGATAAAAGGAAACACAATTCCCCATGTAATAAAAGAAGTTATATGAGCAAAATTCAATGAAATGAAACAAGCAAAACATAGCTCCTCTTTGAGCAAGAAACAAATGACACTTGTAGGGGCTAAAAGCATTCCATCTGAAGCCGCTACAGTAGCATGTCATGGCAAACTCAATCCCAGGCTCCAGTAAAACTAATAAGCACCTGCTTAATTTTTAGCATGTGAGTACTCTTTTGAATTATAAATTACTATGCATTCACTTAAATTAAGTAATTTTCTGAATCTGGGGCAGAGTATTCAGCATTTTGCAAGATCAGTTCTTAACCATATTTACTAAGGTGATCAGCATGGAATGAATATGCACTCAAAATAAGTAAACAAAGCTTACTATGGTCTTTTTACTGACTTAATTGGTCACTGAATGAGACTAATATGGTAGGAATGTGAATTGCTGAAAAATTAAATGCAAGCCACAAACAGCCAATAACCACCACATGAAAGACAGACACCTTGACGAAGTCATTGTCTTGTTCTCAACACCCGTGTATTATATGAAATCCAATTTTCTACCTGATATAAACCGTAGAGAAAAAGCCTGAAATATCTTAACTACTCATCCTTCTCTGTGCATTACCAAATGTACAGCAAAGATAATAGTGTTAACTGTGAACAACAGTCACAAAAATGTGTATAATAACTATCCATGTCAGAATGTTGGTAAAGAAAAACTACACAGAAGTCCAGCACTTTCTGCAGAAAGCTGAGATCAAAATGCAATTTGACAAAAAAGAATAAAACAATTCTGGCAGCAGAAAGATCAGTTAGAAGAGTAATAATAATAACAACTAAAGAAGAGAAAGGATCACTGATCTTGGAAATCCATAGGGCAGGAATTAAACACCATAATCAAATTGTTTGTGCAACCATTTAGCATCTCATTTTCTTGCTGTGCAAGCTGAAGAACCACTTGAGACAGGCCATCTTGGAGAGTAACAAAGTACACCAATAACTAACATGGGATTAAAAGAATATTGATGGCCCGTGACAAGTGGCTTCCTGAGAAATGTTTCATAGTCAAATAGCAGCAATCATTAAATATATGAGGGTCAGTCAATTTAATCTGCTCTTGTTATATGGATTAGTTTAGCAAAGTAACAGAAGAGATAATTAATGCCTCCATAGCTTTTCATGCCATGACACTAGCCCATCATTTTTAAAACAAATACTTGAAAGATTATTTTCTACACTACTGCATATGGCCATACTCATTTTAGCAACTACTAACAGCACTGATAAGGACTGACTTTATCATGAGGCACAATTATACACCCCAGAAAATCATTACAGTCAAAGTATATACTATCTTTTATACAATCAGATCCCTAAATATTTTACATAAAGACTTAAACTCCTATACTTTCCAAACTGAAATCATTATCCTGGAGAGGCTCCACCCCTCTATGCCACAACTGAGTTTCCCATACAATCATACTTATGTCTGGGGACGTAACACTTGCATTGATGAAACACATAAAATACTTGAATGAAATGTGGTTACTGTTCAGGAGTGGAGAAAAGTCACATAAAAATTTTGGGCAGGAGGCAAAGAAAAATTCTTATCACACTCTATAGAAAACTCCTGTAGACTGAAAAAATAAGTATGACCCGCTTTGAAAAAACAGTATCTCATTATATGCCGTAGTAAAGAACTACACATAGCTAAAGGAACACCAGTTTAAAGCTTCTATTTAGAAAGTCAGCGCACTGGTCTACAAAGAATAATTAAATGAAACCCTAGAAGAATTTCTAATAGATAAACTATAATTAGAATTTGGCCAAGATACCAGGGTAACACTCTAGCTCCTCACAGGAAGCGTTACGAGCCATTTTAAGGCCAGCCATAAAGCTCTTGCAACCAGTAGCCAACTGTCCAAGGCCACCAGAGACCATCCAGCAGGCAGAGAATCTGATCTAAGACTGCATTTCCAACCAGCACAGCTACTAAAAGTTTTGACAACATTACTGAATTTTCCAGGATCTACTCAAGTAGCTGTTCATATATGACGCAGAACTTCCATGCACAGATCTTTCAGCAGTACGCTTTTCTCAGGTGTTTCCCTCTTGGCCCTTTCTGACAGTTGTTTGACAGATGATACAAATTGCCTGACACAGATTTTAAAGTCAGATATTTAAGAAGACGAATTACAGTTGACGTCTTTAGCATAATGCTTTGTGACACAGATAGTTAGGGAGAGTGACACAGTTGGAAAACAATGTAAGCTGAAAGTGTTTGGAACAGCTCAGGATCCAAAGTGACTTTGTACTGTAATTCCCTACTTTTATAATTGTTTTGTGATATACTTTCTGGGTGACATACAAAGCCCAAGAGATTCAACAGGTCTGTTTCCATTGACTTCTCCGTCCTTTTTATCAAGTCCTAGTGAGACTGCAATTCCAAGTCAAAGCATACTCAGCAAAGGTTATACAGAATTAGATCTCACAATTAGTTTTTCAAACTTCCCTCCTTTAGTGTTGGTTGCCGAGTGTAAAATTCCATCTTTTTTTTGTCTTTAAAGAGGAAAGAACTTTTCTTTGAGCTAGAGAGGAAGAAGTATCACAAACATTCTGCTTCATCATGTACTCCCATACAGCATTCTTAGCATGCTGAGCCAAATACACTTCCTGATCTTTTTTCCCTAGTTTGTTCAGTAGTGAAGTAGGACAAAAGAGGAATACAAGTCTGTGCCCTTGATGTTATTCATGTTGGCAGAAACTGACCTGATGCTATTACTCTGGAAGGTTTCTTCTGATAGCTGTACATTGCCCCAAAGACATTAGTCAACTAAACAGCAGAGCTAAAAGCATGGTCCCTCTAACTTCAGTTTTGTTGGGAAAACAAAATAAAAACCACAAAAAAAAAAAAAAAAAACAACAAACCACAAGCAACAAAAAAAACCTAATACCCACACCCCCAAACAACCCCCTAAAACAAATCAACCTGAAGATTGGGTGGATACAAGCTGAGCTGCAGATATAAACTTACCATCGCTGCAAATTCTCAGCATTATTTGAGACTGTATGTGAGTCTTTTCGTGAGTGTAATGCCTCTAAGAAAATAAGACATTTAAAATAAGTATAATACAAAAGAAAATGAGGCCAGAAGAGCATTCAAGGAATAATTAGGTGGTACACAAGTGTGACACTTCTTTTTTTTTTGACAAGCAGACTAAACTTTATCGTTCACAGTTTTCAACTAGAAGTTAAAAGAGAAACATAGAACATAGTATCAGACTTGTTCTACAATCTTTAACAACACATTGATGCACAGACACTGCTGACACCCAGGGCATATCTTTTCCTCAGTTAAAATTAATTGTAAAAGATGGTTTATGAATCTGGGAAGATTACACAACTCACTCCTACAAAAACACAGAGGACAAGGTTCCAAGAGCTCATTTAGACAAATGATACATCATGTCTGTTTCATGTAGAGAGGCAATTGTGTACAAAATATGGATCCTGGTATGAATCTGAATGTTCTTAACTTCAGAATAAGTATTTGAAACTACGATTTCAGTTCTGGAACGTCATTAGCTTAAAATAAGCATATAACACTATCACACGCAGGAAAGAGTAGCAAAATCTGGCCCTACTTAAGTTTCAGTGGCCACCAGCAGTGTGAAGTATTGCTCAGTAGGAGAAAATAAGGCAAATCCAGTCCAGAGTAACCCGCCCCTTTTAATTAAAAAACAAGAATGGAATTAAAGGTTGCTTTTGGCAATAATGGTAAAGTTGAATTAACATCGATATGGGAAACCTTCCATTTACCATCCTGGAATAATCACATTTTAGCATGGTTATTGCATTTATTATTTCTAAACATTTCTAAATTCTGACAGTCTACAATAAATGCGAAGAACAGAACATTTCAACTTGGATCACTAAAATGGCCTTGGGATTCTTGCGTTCCGTCATTGTGTTGGCGTAGAGAGACTTAACCCGAAATTGTAGACTGACTCAAACACCATCCAGTGGTAAATGGGAGTTATTACACCACAGCAGCAGCTCTGTCTACATTACCTTCCCTTTACAGGAAAAGTAGTTAAAGTATTTCAGAAAACTGGACAGATAAGAAGGCAACTCCACCTCGGCTGAAGGGAAAATTACTAAAATAAACCTAAGGATATTGGGATGTAAAAATACATACAAGAAAAAAAAAAATACAGCAATTACAACTGCCATTTTATAGAAGACTCCCAATAAATGACCTTCAACAACTTGAGCTAATGAATCAGTCTCTACGACAAGACAATAAAAGCGGCTTCTATGGATCAGTCATGATCTCTGCACTAATTATAACATGACATTTATATCTTAAAAATATGCACCACGTAATTCACATGCTCTTTGAATTCTAGTCCTGCTACGTCCCTCAGAGAGCAGTGTTCAGCACCACCCTGTCTGCCTTTGCAAAAGCCTAGCTCCCCTCCACGTCCCAACCAGGCTTACACATCTTATACACACTGAAAGAAGAGATTAAATAGCCATAACAGAAAGGAAGGATGGAAAGATAGTTGCTCTGTTCAGAAACAGGAAAGTTGTTGATTTCTTTCTAGACAATAACCGTTCTTGCATCATTTGGAGAAAAGATTCCTAGGAATCACAATGTCATTGACTGACCTATTGTAATGTAGCCAGACAAGAGACATTGTTCTTTTCCTCCTTCCTCTACCTTCTCAAAGAGCCTTGTACTGCTATCAGACTTTCATAAGGCACTTTACGAACATATTACTTGACTGCATTGCTGTACTTAACACAAAATTCAAAAGGAAAGCAAACCAATTTGTAAGACAACAGCCTAGACCCTCCGTTTTCCTGACTTCAGCGTAATTTTCAAACATTAATATAATTGTCTTTCATATGTTTAACATTGCTTCTACCCGCAAACTTCTAATCATAGAAAGATTTTAGTTTGGAGATCAAGTCTGGAGATCAAGTCCAGCCACCTGCTCAAATCAAGGCTTACAAAGCATCCTATATATATATACATACATATAAATAAAAATATTTTGGTCCCAGATCTCAGTTATGTTTCACTTCAGTGAAGATGTCCTAATTTACATTTTATTGCACATTTGGTCTTTTGTACAAGTAACTACAATTCCCTTGGCGGGAACTTATTGTTATTATTTAAATACATGGAAAACTGAGGCAGAGAATTTGAATGCATCTCTGTTTATCCATCTGGGAATCATCATTAAGACCTGAAGTTCTTAGGTGGAGTGCCTTCACCAAAATATAAATCATTACACCATATTTCTACCTCACATATTAGGTGAGGTACTAGCTGAGGAAATTAATTCACTTAATTTAGTATCTTAAAACAAATGAACCAGAAAATTTCATTTCAGAATTTAAGATATGCATTTCCAAACACAAAACTCGGGTGTTTTCTTATTGTATTTTTATTTTAATATCTTGGTGCCAGAATATTCCGACAGCTGTAAAATAAATAATCTAATTATTAAAAGAAAGAGCAGCATATTATTTTTAGTCCTTAAATCATAAAAATTGCTGCTAAAGAAGAGAAAACAGAAATACAAGAATCCAAGAAACAAACTTTATAAAAAGAATTCATACTTATAATGTTGTTCTTTGCCAGGAGTTCACATATTCATCCCAGCATGCCTACTCACATGAAGCATGCTAAAGACCTTAATGGGAATTCTTGTATTAACAAAATGACCTCGTACTTACTGTATCCTTAGAAATGGCCAACATAGCTCATGATACCCAAGTAGCCTGACAGAATAACCTCTCACTACATTTTATGCAAGTAACAAAACAGAGTTATGTCAACACAGTTGTGTTGGATTTAATGCACCATAATTCACATACTGGAAAGTCTTCATGAGATAAATAATATTTTTAAAGATAGTTATTCTTTTGCAAATGTATATATATACATAAAGAAAAAAGGATGTGAACTCAACTACTGAGGAGCGTTCTACAGTCAATAGTTACGCCAGCAGCAGCCAGGGATGTGAGAGGGTCTCTCTGCGTAGGGCTGTGAGGAGAGGCATGCAGAGGAAGGGATCCTCACACCCACACCCTGATGGTTAGCACACTGGCGGGCAGGCACACTGCAAAGGGATTGCTTGGGCAGCCTGCACGGTACCACAGGTATTCTCAGATCCCACCTGCCCCAGTCACAAGGTCATGGCAAAGGAGAGGGTGCCAGAGCTGCCAGAGAGGTAACGCCCTTCTAACTCAACTAAATGTGGTGAGCAGTGATGCCCCCATATGCAGATCAAGAAGTGTAACAGCAGGTTTATGTATATACACAAAATTGTTTTCTCAGAAAAAGCCATACATCCATTAAAGTTCAGAAAACATTCAGTAAGACAAGTAGCATGAAAGTAATGTATTACAGTTGAAATCAAATGTATGCTCACTTCCCCCTTGTACATGAAATCTCAATGCCAACAAAACTCCTCCACATTCCAGTACAGAACCAGACATTTACTGCAGGTCTGAATGTGACTGATGCCATGGACATCCTCCATCCAAAACCGTAATATTCCCTACACTGTTTATATAAATTTACCTTAGTTTTCTCTGTGGTAAAAGAAGCTGTAGCAAGAAAGAAACAGAGAAAGTTAGACGTTTTGAAGAATAGAGAAGGCTGGCATCTAAGGTGGCACAGAATGCGGGAAACATGTTTTGTTTTAAAGCCAGGTGATAGCATAGCCTTTTGCAAGAGGAGGGGGAAGAGGAAGAACAAGAAGTGACTAATTCAGTACATAGAAAGCATTATATTTTTCACTTGTACCTCAGTACGTAGAAAGCATTATATTTTTCACTTGTACCTCAGCAATGCTTGACAGCAGTTAATATCTTAATTTCCCAAGCCTCAAAATGGGTAAGAGTAGTAGATAAGCACATAGCTTATTCACATTTTGAAAAGCAACAAAGTAATCAGTTATACCATCAACAACAATAAACCAGTCAGCTATATTGAAGTTAAATATTCCATTGGAGCAAATACATACATCTAACAGCTGGCAAATCATACTGCTAGCAGCTTTAGGAAGAAAATCATTGCATTGTTTATGTTTTAGCTGATTTTTAAATCTTCAGCAATATGATTTTTTTTTTAATGGGAAGATAAGAGATTATACAACACTTACTTGGTTTCAAAATACCATTCTATCTCTACATGGATATGCTGCTACAGTGTAGTTTCCTCTGCTGCTGTAAAATATCTATAAGCATTTATTCAGTATTCCACTTTATTCACCCACTTCCATGCTTCCAAAATCTACTTGGTATGCTTGCAGGCTAAGCATATGAAAATCTTACTCAGTATGGTTGAAAACATGAATATAAATGGATGATTCTCCATTGTACAAATACTTTATCTAATCCTATAGGATTGTTTAGTGTGCCTCACAGATCAGTATTATTTTCCTCACACAGACAAAAGTATAAGCCATCAATGTTTTGGTGTTTAGTTTGGTAGCCTAAACAATCCTTTTCTCCATTGAAAAATTTTGCAAGAACTCATTAAAGCAGCTGAATTAAACATAAGATATTAGGAGACATTGGTAGCTAATGAGTTACATACTTTACTGAATGCATTGGTGCTTGATAGCGCAAGAGCAAGCTGAAGTGTGCTCTGTTCTAAGAGTAAAGTAGCAAACAGCTTTGTCCTGTTATCCACGTGAGGTCCGCTGTAGATCAGGGTTCACGTTTGCAGTAACTGTGTACCCTTTACTGTTTGATGTGATTATGTCTTATAAGTCCACTTCTCAGACAAATTTATAGCCATGTTCAACTCAGAGTGAGCTTTATTCCTGATACAGCATGAAACTAAAACAGTTGCTTCAGTCAGAAGTATTTGGGGACAATTTGTTTGATTTTTGGAAGAAACAAAGTTAGAACTGCTCTAGAGAGAGCAAAATTTTAAATCTCATGTATAGAACAAATGTGAGATGCTTGTGGAGTGAACTAGCTTCTTAAGTCTCAACCTTGGGCTATAATTTTTTTTCAGATCAGACTTGTAAAGAGTGTAGTGTGTGACATTTTATAAATACTCTAGACACATTTCAACCAGAGCATTTATACGAAATCTTCTGTTAACAGTAACTACTATTAAAGAATGGAAAAGCTTTATAACCTGCAATCATCTATGTTGGATACTCTTCTGAATTGTACACTAGACCGGGACTCAGGAGATGCGAGTCCACTTCTGCAGGATGATGCTAGGCAAGTTGTATCATCACCCAAGACTTCCCCCTCCCACATCTGTGGAAATTGTTGGAATCTGGAAAGGTTGAAATCCTGGTTTTGTAATTTTATTAACTAACACTTTTTCTCATTTCAATGCTATAAATAAGCACATGAGCAACTGAGTGGCACCTAGACACTCACAGCATATTCCTTATGTCCCTTTCCAATGTTAAAAGATCATGGGCCAAGGCATTTACTTTCTTGTTTTCTATAAAGCTTTGGAAATATGTGGTACAGTGTAAACAGTGCTGTATGTCAGACTTCACACAAGCGTATATGTACTAGGGACCTACACTGTAAGACAGCATAACAAGAGCAAGGGATGTAGCAGCAAGACTTCTGTATTTCACTGAGCTCCAGAAGGAGTCTGATTATATTCATAATTCTATCGGGGAATGAGGTGTTGCAGCCACTGAGACATGACTCTTCTCTTGCTTACATCTGATTTACACCAGTATGAATAAAAAGGGAATCAAGACCCTAGACCACCTTCTCAGTTCTGTGACCAAGTCACTGCTGAATTTGGGCAAACCGCTTAACTAATCCTCACTAGCAAAGTCCCTCACTTTGCTAAGGAGGTAAAATGGTATCTGTCTACTTTAAGGGAACTAGTGTTGTCCAATACCTACATTTATAGAATGTTTTGAGAGTCTTAAATAAATGGTGTTATTGAAATAAAAAGCAATAACATCCGCTTTTGACTTGAGCAGCAAGCCAACATGTCCCTACACTCTCTTTCCATTAGGAGAAATTGTTGATAAAGTCAGCTCCTTCTTTGACACAAACAAAATCCTGTTTCCCTGAACATAAGAGGAATTAAACAGCTGGAGATTGTTTCTTTTCTTTTAATTCTAAGCTTTCTTTTCTCAGCATTTAACTTAAAAAGCCCTGACACTTTTTCTCAAGGAAATGCTACCAGTGTTCGTGTGGTTCTGGCTGATGCTTTTTTACCATTTTTTTCTGTCTCCTTACAAGCTGTTTTTCCTGCATCATTCCCTCAAACAGTTGTGCTAAAGCAATACGCTATAAAGCCTCTCCCTGCAACAGTCTGGGAAGTCTCACGTGTGTCTTTGTCTTGGACAGTGTCACGTGTATGTGGTTTGTTGAAGACCCCCACTGTTTCAGCTACCTGGTTCAATAAAGGGGCATAATGACTCCTTACTAACTTTCTAAAATGGAGGATGATGTCAAAGGCACCAGTTTCAACTTACAGCAGTATTATCATCAATACAGTCAGTGACTAATAATAGCTATGCAAAAGAAAATATTTCCTGGCTGTTCTTAAGTAAGTCTAATCTTAAAGGTGGCATACAAAGCAAAACAAATTCAGGCAAAGATTTCGTTCCTTAAATACCATGCAAGTGGCAATCACCCTGTCCAGAAATACATTTTTAGCAATTGTTTTAATTCCTTTTTTTCCCCCCTTTTGTGGACACTTCGTATGTTCTGATACTACACTGATGTTCCTAGAAGTTCTCATCCTGAGTCAATACCAGTACGGTGAAGCCAGTTGAACATATTGTTTTGTATAGGTACAATCAGTGCAATATTTTGGACGTGGTTATAGCTTAAGCCACTTTTTACCATAACAGCTTTGACAACAGTATCTCCTACTACAATTATAGTAGTGTAAATGTGCTTTGACTAGTATGGCTTTACCCTCCACAGGGATAGGTTTCTACTGGTAATGTACTTCATTAATTACCCTCGTACAGTTAAAGGAATAAGAATATTACGATATACTGGTACCAACAGCAGCTCAGGTATTTCTGATGATACATTCTGTAGTAATTTTACTGAAACAAGTTATCCTCTCTTTCTTTTGCCTTCCCACCAAGGACATTCAATATTAAAAAAAAAATACTGTTTTGATTTTTGCTTATGAAGCCCACATGAAATATATGAAACTCATAATTACACAGTATCTGCAAAAGATGAGCAAACATTTGTTGAAGTTCTCAACAGTCAAAATGAGTATAGCTTATTAGTACTACCTTTAAAACAGTTGTTTTATTTTACTTCTGTTTCATTTCACAGTGAAACCTACTACAAATCCTAACTCAGGGGAAAGGAAAAAAATATCAAAGCATCTTGTTTTGTCTTCAGGGGAAATTCTGCTCCTCCACAAGAATAAACAGCACAACTAGATTCCTAATAAGACCACAATATTACATGGCATTGTTGTTGGACAGGTTTTCTAGTGACTTGTAAATGAGATTTTATTAAGGACAGACATAGACAAATATGGAAACAACTTTAAGATTTAGATCCCAAAGACATCAGACATCATTCTCTTAAGCAGGCGTGCCTTCCTGAGCAGCTGCTTAAGACTAGTAAAGTATAAGCTCAGAATTTCATTCCTAAATATGACTAAAGAATAAAATCTTTAGTCTGGCAAGTTGGAGTCAAACTGCCACAATGAGCACCTGTTGAGAAAGCCCATTATTTGAAGCTGAGGGTTCTCAGTGAAAAGATCACTGTGAATTAATTTTGATTGCTTCACAAAACTCTGCATAACAAATGGTCTCTGACAGGGGTATCAGGAGACTTCCATTTGAAGGGGAGAAAAAAAGATTTTGTTTCTGGGAAGGTAACATAATCTCTGCAGTGACATTAAAACACACCAGTGGCTGCACTTGCTTGAATCTCTCTTCTGAAACAGATTGTATGTGCTTAGGTTACCAGCTATTATGTTTTGGGAGGGGAAAGAGAAACAATTCATATCAAAATCTTATCTAAAAGATTAGCTAAAAAGAATTTGGTCAGAGATCCATGAATCCTGAATTTTTAAGGCAGTTATTTGCTCACAAGTTTATTCACAGACACATTTCTGTGTGTTCTGGATCGCCATGTATATTGCCAAAATGGAAAAGGAGGAGAACAGAATAAATCAAACCAAAGTTTTTGCACTTGACTAAATAAATCAGCAGCTTTCTTGTATGAGTTAACTCTAATAGCAAGTTAAAGTAACACTAAGGATAATACGAATATCTGGTAAATATTTCTCTCACCTGGCATACAGGCTATTGAATATGAAGTACTTTCTGTCTCTGAAAAGAAGTTTCCATCTGAAATATACAAAAGTGCTACCTGTCTGTCATCCCCTGATTAAATCTAAGGCCAAGCTTACCATCTGTGCAAATGAAAAGCGTAATATTCCACCAACTACTCTGCATGATCACTTTACTCAAGGGTTTTCTGCAAAATGATTTTCAGTTCATCCAGAGCTTATTTTTAGAACCAAAAGAATCACCAGAAAGCTCTATGCTTTTAGCTAATAATCATGATTCAGTTGACTTTATGCTTGATTTGTCAACTCTTAGCCATTAATATTACATGAAGTACAACTTCTACGATTCCTTCAAAACTGACTGTAAATGCTATATACATATGAAGAAAATAAAATGCTCATATCGACTTCCCTTTTTATGTGTGTTCTGGTTTTAAGGCAACCTGAATTATATCATCATCAGGGTATTAATTGCACATACACAGATTTGGATGTGTTTGGATTCATACGGGTACCAGAGGCTTGTGTCTATGCCTAGCAAAATCAGTGCAGCCATCATACAGTCAGAATAGTGCCACACATCCTATTAAATAAAAATAACAGAAAAACTCTATATAAATGAGAACCTGCACTTTGTTAGTTTATGGTGTAGGTAGGAATCACTCTAGTATTAGGCCACCAGGCATCTAATCTTCCCAACTTCTGCAGTATCTCTGCGTTACGCTACAGGGCACATGATGCCACCTGAACAAAGAAATACTGACACCGCTCTTTTTCATTCTAAAAACTAGACCGATATACTGTCACAATCCCAGAACAGAACTATTAGAAGACATCTTCAAGCAGCGATGCTTTGCTGTTGTAAATAAAACTGATAAACTGACCTGTTTGGAGTTGAAAGTAAACTCTGTATTGTCCAAATGTATGTCAGTTCTATTTACCTGCACATCCCTTTGACAACACTACAGTCCTGCAGCCCTTATGTCCAGACCCTGCCATCCCAGAACCTTCCCAAAGATGGATGCATAAGGGAGTACCTGACTGCACAAAGCCAGTGCCTAGTATAAATCACCTATATTGGATGATTTGCGTTTTTTTTCCCACCAACTTTTTTCCCCCCCTAAGCCTCAGCTATCCTGAATCTCTCAAAATTATCACATCTATCTCTTCAAGTAATGTATCTATTCTCTTGCTAATTCCATTCATCATCTAATATAAGGCATGAAGCAATGGGTAAAAGTGAAAAAAAAAAATCCCAAAGATGTTGTTTCATCTTTTTCTCTATCTTTTTTGTAAAGATAAAAGTCTTTCTAATAACGTCCCTGTGATTCTACCGTAGCACATTCAAAAAGCAAAGCACACTAGAAAAGTATGAGCAGTGGGAAATATGTAACATATCCTTCTGATTTTTTTCTTCACTTCTCCAAAATAAACTGCAAATTTCCCATGTTGAAAAGTTCTTCCTTAAGTTAATAAAATCTGTCACTTTTCATAGTGGTTGATTTGAATAAAGTCCACAGGTGCAGTATTCTGTTGTTCACAGCTTGGGAAGTCAAGGCTTCTAATAAAAAACCCTCTGTGTTATGGTCCTCCTTCCCCATCATTCACATCAACTATTATTAGAATCATCTGCCACCCCAGTGGTGCTTCCTCTGTGCTCAAACTGCAGAAGCAACAGTGACATTTTACTGCTCTGCAGGTGCTGCTGTGTGTGGTCACGAACACAGAAGTGTGGCCTGCTATTGTTCTCCAGTAGCACTTTGATCTCAAACACAAAAAGCCACATAGCTGGCTGCCCTATTCATTCTCGTGCTGGGTTTATACGGGTGCAAGAAAGAAGATGTGACAGAGACGGCAATCCACAATATTTATTTCAACAAATGCTTCAAATCTTTTTAAACATCATAAGAACATGGCTCATTAAACTACAACAGCCTTGAAATTGCGTTATAAAACCACAAAACAAAAATCAATACTTCTGCTCGAAAGGAGGTAATGAAATATATTGAGTTGGTTGAAAAGTGGTTTGTATAAATCATAATATTATTATGTGCACAACACTTCTACTCCCAATACTTAAAGTTAACAAACTAGGGACCGCTTTCTTTCCCATCACTTAAACAGGTGCTACAAGGTGGTATTTATCAAAGTTATTTTCCAGACTCAATCCTTCTGCCATAAATAATGCTGGGATACAGGAGGCTTAGTAAAGGGAGATCAATTCAATGCATATTTGCTACCTGAGCTTCAGCTGCTGTATTATTTCACAGTCTGATCAATACAGTGTTCCATAAAAGCAAAGGAAAAAGCCACAACATCACCCTCATGAGTCACTGTAGGTTTATCACTGAACCAGAAGGATGTAATGTTTCTGATATTAGTAAAGACTAAATTTGGTGGCAGCATTTGACCACTTTTAAATAGTTTAACTCCCTATTTCAAGTCTTTTGCAATGACTTGTCCAGATTTTCAGCAGTGTCACATAAACACTTCTGGAATCAACATTCCCTCTGCTGAAAAAAATCCTCTGGAATATTATTTAGAATTCTCTCTCATTTATTTTAAACTGGCATTATTGCTCGTCAATTTAATCCAGAGAAATCTGGTCTTAAAAGTATTTTAACACAAGCAAGCAATAATGGCATTAAAAAAAAATGAACACTGAACAGTATGAGATGAATGAACGGGAAGGAAGCACACATGAAGGAGGCCTAAATTATTGTTTCTCCCAGATGTTAATGTAGTTTCTCACACAGAAACTGTACTGTAGGTTATATCAAACAAACCCACGAAAAGTTACCCTCTCCACGCACAGACCCTCACATACACATATTGTAAAGAGTTCCTTTCTTATATCTTTCTCAGGAAAAAATCAACCGTAATACCTGGAAACAATAAGAAACAGAAGGAAGACAACAATTGAATAGTAACTAAATGAGACAAGCAAAAGGCTCAGCAGCTACTAGCAGCCACTGCACTCTCACCCTCCTCAGAAATAAAAACCCTAATCTGCCAAAACCACCTATCCCTGCCAGCCTCCTTTTGTAGCGTAATGAGAAGACAGCAGAAACTTCTCATACTGAAATTCATCCATTTAAAAGGACAATGCTATATCCACACACGTCTTTGAAGAAGAAATAAAGAAGAAAACTGTGTATCAAAAGTCAATTGATTGAGAGAACTAAAAGCAGTTTTTAAGACTTGCGCAGAGTGCTTAGATTAACTATTTCCACCAAAAGAGAAAACACATAGTATTAAACAGAGTCCAAGCTAGGCTCTGGGAAGCGAGCAATACAGAGCACAACCTGAGACCTCTGCACCTCTGATTTGCTGGAGAGAACCAAGATAAGATCAATCCTTGATTTAGAACAAACTCATGCAAGAAATTTCCATAGCTGCCACTGCTGTAGCCAAAAACTTCTCTGTACATCACTTACACTATGAACATAGACAGGGTACACTGAGCCATTTTTACTATGCTTCAGCCATTCCAAAGTCTCCTGTACTGGAGATCTGTCCTAATAGATGTGTGCCTGTCCCATCATTTTATGGTTATGGTGGCACTGGAAGGACTCGGAATGTCCACTCACCACCAGAGACCAAAAGCTTAGTTTTACACCCAAGCAGAAAAATCTCATTTCCTACAGCATGTGAGCTTCTAATCCTAGCTGTGGGCTGGTTCTGCAGAAACTGAGGAAATGCCATCCTGTAAACAAACATCTCAAGTTCCCTTCAGCATACAGAATGGACTAGTTTCTCCAATTCCAGCAGGGATGCTTTCCAAATTATGCTTTGATTTTACTACTTAACAGGAGAGGAAGAAAAGGTGCTACAGCTGGTAGCTATTGATATTTAATCTTAAATTTATTTTTACTTTATTGTTCTCTATAAATAGTCTTGTCTTTCACCAGCTCTACTGCTGTTAGAACCTTTTCCAGTAACTGTCAATATTACACAGAGCCTTAACCCCTGAGAGAGAAAGAAAGAAAGAAAGGAGGAGAGGGTGGAATACAAGAGAGAACTCTAATCCTGAAGAAAAAGAGACATATCACATCAGCACAGGACTCCCTGCTACTTCAGAGCCTTCTACAGTAACTAACAGTATAGCAATTTCACCTGCTTAAGGTCAAATCTCCCCTAAAAGTTATTTGGAAATGCAGCAGCCTTGATTTGGCCCTCTACAAAGGGCTAAGATGCATACATCTCCCACAGTCACGTCCTGTATCTGCTACAGGTGCCTGACTACATTATGGCTCTATCAGCACATTGCCCCACCACTTGTACGCACAAAGACTAATCAAATAACAAACTAATTGCTTTCCTTTGATAAGAATATTATTTTAGGAGGAGGGGGCAGGGAGCGCAGAACTGCTGGCCAGACAGGGAAGGCATTAGGATGATCTCAGTGTGTTTGTCTAGGATGTCAGCTTGTAACTGTCCACTGTCACGGGACTTGGGCCATGATTTTAAGTGAGTTTGTGCCAACACATATTAAAAGCCTGATTTTCAGACAAGAGTAGTACTTTCTAAAAATTGTGATTCTTTGGAATGGCTTAAATTAAGCATTATATAAATTGAAATAGAAAAGTAAAGCATTGGACAAGCTTGAAATTTAGGCCAAGTTGCAAGAGAGGGGTGGGAGGTGGGGGGTGGAAATTGCTGCCCACATTCTTCATTTCTCCTATTCTTATTGTTGTTACTGTTGTCAATATCTAATTTTGAGATAAAAAGAAAGCCCTTCAAGACGAGTAGTAGATAAAGTCAGGACTTGAGGCTTTAGTTGACAGTGACTTCAGACTCCTGATGAAATGAAACTCACTCTGTTCCGTTTCTCCGCAAGACAGTCAGGGAAAGAACATCTAAACGTAAGCGTAACTTGCTGACTTGTATCACACATGGCCAGTGTTTCAAAACCCAGTTACCCTTTCAAAAGCAAAGACTGTCACTTCTATCATTTTATAAAGCGTATCAAGAGATTAGAGCAACTTGCCAGAGGTCACACATGCCCAGAGCCAAGGATGAAACTTCCATTTCCTAAATTAGCCCCCTCACACTTCAACCGCAAGTGAAACCTCTACATAAGCCTCCAAGGTTCCAAACCATGCACAATTAAAATGTAATAAATTCCATTCAACAGCACTAACAATAAAGGAATATGTGTGCATCAAGCTAGTGCATGCATCAGTAGACAGAGGGTGAAAACAACAAAATCATCCATTCAAACACCATTGATGCAGGAATTAAATTTCAGTATTGCTGTCAACTTTTCATTTTCACTAATGGCTTTTAAGAAAGCCGGACATTTTTCCTCAGTCCATTTTACCTTTTCCCTCCATTTGACAAATATTGATTTTCATTTCCTCCAAGTTTAAGTGCATTGAATGCTATTGTGACTGGTTTGTTTGCTTTTTTGTTTGTGTCCCAGCTTTATTGAGGATGCCAGCAGGAATGCATACAGCTTTGGAAAGAGTGAATTGGTTTAATAACTTCTTTAAATCCAGGAGAGAACACAGGAGCTCGGTCTACTGTTTTGTATAGGTCAAGCAAGAAAAGTGACTCTAGGCAACTATCTAATGTCAGTAAGGAGGCTGCTGAAGTAATAGCCTTGGCGTTTTAAGCTGTTACTGCTATGCTCTGTCACAACAGGACAAATTACAGAGTGTTCTTCCTCCACTTCAGTGTGAAGTTAGACATACTATCTTAAAAACGCCTTTGGAGGCATTTCAAGCTAAGCCAGTTTGGTACACTGTTGGCCCTTTAGGAGGCTTGGTTGGGAAGGTAACATCTCATGGAATTCTGGCTCAGACAAGCTGTAGCTTTATGAATTCTTTTCTGCCTCACTCACAGATACCCAGGCTCAATCTCCTTAAGCTTTGCGAACCTGCCTGGTACATTTTGGACACTTCCCTATTTTAAGGTCTTATTTACCAAGTAAGAAATCACTCTGTCTTTGCAGTGATATGAATAAAGAGTGCTTATGTGATCTATTCCACTCATTCAAATACAGGTGGGAGGGAATCTCAGTGGACAGAAATAAATATCTGGACTGAAAGAGAAAGACAGTAACACCTTAAACTGCCACAGACACTTTTACATAAACTGTCTGTGCAGCACTCAGACACTCATCAGTGCTGGAAGCCAAAATAAGTTGAGCTGACTTAAGCAGCAGGTTAAATTAGTTTAAGTGTATCAGCACCAGAGGTCTATGCTGGTATCAAGGAATCCCCGCATCTGAGCTAACTAGTGATCTAACCATCACAAACAGTCTCATCAGCAGCTCTGACACAACTTGCCAAGAGGACTCAGTACTCAGCCTAGACAAGTAAACAGACACATGAACCTTTGAAATCTATATATATAATTTGCTATTCTCTGGATCCTCTAACCAACAGAAAGACAGAAGTTCATATGAATATACATTTAGCATTGAACACTACTATCCACTTAGTTATTGTACATATGAAACAAATGTTAGCCACTATGTATTAACTGACATTTTAAAATCCCGATGAGAGGAAAACAATTTAGAATTATTCACTGCTAAAGGAAGCTCATTTTCAAAACAGGCACTACTTTGAAAAAAAATTAGCATTATTAATCTGGTTAGTCTCACTGGCTCAGCTTTTAAATTCTTCTTCATGGAAAAGATGGAGAAAAGAAAGAAAGTAGTGACCAGTGGGGTTAAATCCATGATAGTGTGCCAGACCACTCCATTTTTTGCTTTCCACGTTCAATTCTAAATACTGCTCATGTTGCACCACCTGATGCCAGGTGCTGCAGGGCTTCTGCTACACCCACCTGACATTGTGGTGCTGCATTTTTAAGACCTTTAAATAATGAAAATAGACCTTTGCACTTCAGCACTGCCCTGGTCAAGAGAGCTGTCTGTACAGATGATGCAAATGTCTGCTAATGTCCAGAGACTTCTTACTTTTGAAATGAAATAACACCAGAAGTTTCAGGGCTGATCATTCCAGTGAGGACCTTCCTTATTCGCACTGGTGATAAAGTCTAACATGGGCATGGACATGTTTTTGGTCCCCATCTAACCTGAATTTAAACCGTTTTCCAAAAGTGACAGTAACTTCTGAGAGTTAAGAGCAGCCCGCAATTTGGTTTAATTAGTTAACTGCTATAAAAAGGAAGATGACATCACTTCCTTAATCTACAGCTCTCCAGTGGGCATTCTCACAGGTATACCATATGCTCAGTCAGCTGCACAAAGATGCTGGCCCCACCCACCATGCAAAGCATTGCAAAGAATGTCTTCAACCTTTGAGTGCACATTATTTAACCAACTCCCTCAGTGCTACACAGATTTGAGGACTAAAGAAAACATCTCTTTCCTGCCCTCCTGTTCTCACTCTACTGTTTTTCTTCCTACATCATAGAGAGATTTTGCCTCTTAAGAAATTTAGACTGTGGATTCAAAAATATGTCTGAAGAAAAAACAAAGATAAAATGGAAATCAAAGGAAGAGACACACAGTAGGACAAAACTGTAATATAACTTGAGCCAGAAACTTAATTTTAATCACCACTGTCTTCATTTAGCCTGCACCCGGGGCTAAACAATATGCAGTTGTTCTATCACCCAGTGTCCCTTCCCCAACTGAGAAAGGGAATTGGGAAAAGGAGAGAGACTAGTGGGTTAAAATTTAAACAAATTTAATAAAATAAGAAAACCAATATCAATAGTAATACAAAACACACAAAATTATACTTAGCCCACAGAGTGGTGGCAAGTTGCTCCAGGGATAGCAATCGTTGAGAAGGAAGAAAAAGACAGAAGGGAGAAGAGAACAGAGCAAAAAGAGCCCCACTCATCCCCACCAAGCTTTCCCTTTTATAGTGAACCTGACATTAATGTTATAGAATACACCTGTGGGCCAGCCTGGGGCAGCTGCCATGGCTTACTGCTAATGGCCTTGGTCACCATACCACAGCTGGCCACAAACCAAAACAAAATGTAACAGAAAAGTGATTCTATAAATTTTACCCCCACAAAACCAGGACAACCACCATGCTGACACCTCATTTACCTGTAAAATATTCTAGCCACTGCATGTAGTTCAGGTCCTCCCAGTATCCCATGTCCCTGGAACTAGGAGATCTTCCCAAGGAGGAATCACCATGCACTCGCCATCTTCCAGGCATCTGCTAGGCCACTGACAGAGTGACAGAGGGACTGGTTCAGGGTAGCCATTCTGATATCAACCATAACCTGGGTGTAAAAAACAGAAATATCAAATCAGGAAACTGAACATAAACACAGCTGTCAGTAACTCTGTTCTCAGCTGAAGTTGCATACTTTCCAATTATTCCGGTTCTTTCCTGTTAATATTTTCAAGCCTCTACTCCTCCTTAGAATTTTGTCTAGAGATAGGTATTTATACAAGAGACTGTATTGTACGTGAAAACTTTAAGTCGTTATATTTCAACTCAGCAATTAAGAGACATACTGCTTCTGGCTTGTATAAATAACTGTACCCACTTATTTGCAAAACACCATTTTAATTTCTGTCAACTCATATTCATGAGAGAAGGAAACCAAACAGAAAATGTTATATCTATTTAAAAAAAAAAAAAAAACAAAAAAAAAACAGATATAAAACTGGAGAAGTACTGAAGACTGGCAGGGAGACAGCAAAAAAGAACTGTCACGCTACAAAGTCACACCTTCTCCTGCCGGGTAAAACTGGCCTCCTGCAAAGATGCAACCAGGTAGCTTGTCAAACCGAGCAGCAACTGTTGCATTTTGATGGTCAGCAAATATGCTTTCCAAAGCACGGTTGGAGAGATTTGTTGACTGCTGTAGCAGGGAGGGCTTGCAACCCGTCCCTAAGTCTCAAACCACAACCCAGCCCAGGAAGAAACACCGAAATTCATCCGACTTTTCCCTGAGAGAAGGGTTTAGGATTTGGTCGTCATCAGCACACGAAATAATCCAGGCAATTTGCTGCTCTCCCCTTCCCTTCCCACCCCTGCCTCACCAATAGAGAAACCTGCCCATCCGATGTGCTGCTCTGACTCCCCTTTCTCCCCACTCTGTTGGTATAGTGCGTCCTTTTGATCAGCTCTCCACGCCCTTTTCAGCTTTTCATTCTGTCTGCCCCGCTACATCTCCCCGATGTGCCCCACGGAAGTGAAGTGACCACCCCCCGAGCCGCTCGGTGGCCGGGGGACCGCGGCCAGGCGGACGGCGCGTCCCCAGCTCCTCTCTCTCAGCCGCCGCCACGTCCCCGCTTCCTCTCCTCCCTACGGCATTCGGGGAACCCCCCAAGTTCATGGGCCGTCTGCTACCAAAAACGCCCGGCGGGCGGGGCAGCCCCGCGGCGTGCTCAGCCGCCTCGGGCCGGGCGCCTCCGGCCGCCCCGCCGCGGGCTCTTCCCAAGCGGGGAAGTTTCTCACGCTAGTAGCCCAATTTTTAAATAAATCACGTCTATTTCTGAGTGAAGAGAAATACTCGGGCTGATTAAATGAATGCGCTGAACGATCGTTGGCGCTTAGAAGAAAAAAAAAAAAAACCAACAAAAAACACCCCACTGTGCTTTTATTTTAATGGATGATAAAGTTGTGATAGGCAAGAAGGAGAGGGGAAAAAAACAAAAGACGGGGGAAGAAAACTTTGTTGCTAATGTGAAAAATGCGGCCGCGCAAACAAAACTGTAAAGAAAAAAAAAAATCTATTCTTGAATAAGGATTAATTCAACGTCTGTGAATAGGAAATCCTGCGCTGGGTAATTGCAGCGAGGTAGCGCGGCGCCCAGCTGCGAGGCGACGCGGGCACCTTTGTGCGCCTGCCAGAGGAGAGCTCTGGGGAGAGGTAACTTCCCCCGGTCCCCACGGTCTGGTGTCAAGTAACGGGAAATTTAACATTCCGCATTTCCAGAGCAAATTATTCCCCCCCTTCACCAGCAGCTCGCAGGCGGAGGCCGGCCGGGCGCTGCCTGACGGGGAGGGGAGCCCCGAGTCGACCCTAACCCCGCAGCCCGCGGGGCACGGCGTCAGCGCCCTCGGGGGACGTCCCTGGCTTCCACAGCGAGCCGGGCCGCTGTGAGAGGGAGCGAAAAGGCCCTCTGCAAAGCGAGGATAACAGCCCAGGCACCCTCCGCCGAGCCCGGCGCAGCGGGAGGCACAGGATAGGGGAACGGTCACTTCCTCCCCCCCAGCACCCACCTTGGCAGACGGTAGCGAGGGAAGCACAAACCGACACGGCAGCAACAACCCGGCTGGGGAGGGCAGCGCGCTGGCTTATTAGGGGAACCTCCGCCCAGCTGGGCTCAATATTTGCAATCAGGCGGCCGGCCGGGGGAAAGGGTGTCCCGAGGAGCCTCGCCCGCCGCAGACCCCCTCCCCGGGGCGGGCTTCCGGCGGCCTCAGGGAAATGCTGCTGAAAGGCTGGGGGAGAAAAGGGTCTGTCGCCTCCCGCGGGGCGCACCTGACCGTGGGTGAGGGAACGCAGCCCCTCGGCACTACCCGCGCCGCGACCCTCTGCGCTCCCGCGGCATCCCCTCAGCGCGGCGGGGAAGTTACCTCAGCCGCCCCCAACGGCCGCTCGAGCGCGCGAGCTGCCCGCGCCTCACCCCTCAGCGCGCGGGCAGCGCGGGCTGTCCTCGCGGGGCGGGCGGGCTCCGCCTGAGGGGCCAGGGCGTCCAGCAGCCGGGGGATCCCCCGCACCCTTCAATGCTAGAAAGAAAACCGCTAACATTTTTTTTTCTGAAAAACGCCAAGCGCGTACGGTACCCAGCGGCAGGGAGCGTCCGGGAGCCCGGGGAGCCTCGCGAGTGCGGGGCCCGACTGCCCCGGGCGCGGCTTCCCCGGCCGGGACGGGCCTCTGCCCGTTCCCTGGCACGGCCGAAACGTCCTCAGCACCCAAAGACTTCTCTTTAACGTGAGAAGAGGTTCCGAAGGCCGGAGTTGAAACCACTAATGAAACTCAAGCCGCGTGAAGGAAACCCTCCCCGCGCACCGGGGTCTGCTACCCCTTCCTTGCTTTTCTGTTGCACAAATCTAAACTCTGTTTAAAAGGAGAATTAGTATTTCATTGATAAAATCATCAAAATCCGTTTAATTTACCTTTTTCTGACACCAAAAGGTGACTTGAAATTCTTAAATATTCACATTGTACACTAGAGCCAGCTGGCTTGTCAACGTTAACAAAAATGCGTATCACGTATCAGATGAATCATCACATTCGAACAGGAAAAAGTTCCAAAGACATGAAGTCCAAGAGGTATTCAGACTACAGCGTTAATGCTTTACTAAGGATTCATAATCATATGAAGAGTAAAAGTCCTCAAGAAAAGTATTTCTCACCCCAGCTTTTCAGGGTTGAATCCTCTATGATGCCCAATTTACAACTCAAGCTACTAAGGGGAAGAGCAAAACAATTACTTCTTGTTTAAAAAGGCAAGCAACTCCCTCCCCCCCACTGATATTAAAGAAAATCCCATAACACACAATACCCGAATTTTAGAATTGTAAAAAAATATATCTATATTCACATGAACATAAAATTGGTTATTCCTGTTAGTTTTTTTGAAGGCATAATTTGAAGGCAGCCAAACTGATTTTCATAAATCATACTGTGAGGAGATAAAACTCTACTGGGTGAAAATATTGGGCTGAATTTCTGTTTCCACAAACTCCCATTGAGGTTAACGATCATTGCAGGTGCATAAGGGAAGCCAAATCATGTGCAAGGCCAAAGCAATTTTTTTTTTTTTTTTACAATCAAGTTATAAACCCCATATAATATATGGAGGCTTGCAAGTGGACATCTTAACACAGGTATAGCAACCTAAGCTCCCCACAACATACAATCTTATAGAATAAAATTAATATCAAATATAAAGCATTTGAACCAAATCAAGCCTTATATGTGATAAATTATTTCCTTCAAAGGAAACTTACCTAGGCTCAATAAGGTCTTTGCTAGCAGCATTTTTTTTTAATAAAGAAATTAAAAATGCCAAAATATCTACAATTTTATGAGAAGGAGGAGTTGAATAGTTAAGGAGAAATTTCCCACTATTAGGGGGTATGAAAAATATACTAGCAATTAATATGCAATACATATATGTATACCCATACTTACAAATATAAACACACACATACAAACTGGACAGTTCATGTTAACCAAGGGAAAGGCTAAATAATACAAAGTGATTACTAAATACAGGTACACTTTAAAAACACAGAGACAGCAAATTTTATCTGTTGCAAAAATGTATTTGATTACTCGAGTAAAATTACAGTATCTCTGCTGTTAGTAAGTATTAAATGTTAAAGAAACTGGACCTCTTTTCCTTTCAACTTTCGGAGAAAGTGCATGTAACAGTCCAAGATTCCCCCTGCCCCCCTCAATACCTAATACAAAATAAGCAAACACTATACTTGTTCCCTTGGTCAAGGAGTAGGGCTTGGTCTTGTAAGGAACATATGTACATTTTAATGAAAGTGATGTCTTATTGTATATACAGGAGCATCTACAGTTGTCCACGGAAGTTGTTCAAGATGCCATACTTAGCAGCATTGTGAAAGTCCAGCACATTTTCTATAATGAATATACCTACAAGGCAAAATGTTACGTCTCAGTTTCAACTACCAAAACAACACTTTAGTATCTTCTCTAATAATCTGCGTGCTTATTACTGTACAGAAACGTATTAACATTTAAGACGACTCAAGTAAAAAGCACAATACAAATAACAGTTCAAAACGGAAAATGTTAAACCTACAAAAAATTAAAGCAGTTTTAATTTTATAATAAAAATCAAAAACTGAGCTGTGTAAAGGACCCACACTGTTCAGTCTATCTCCTTTCAGTCCTTTTCTTAGTTCTGTTTGGAAAAATTAAACGTGTTTGCTGATAAAATTTCCAGCAGGATCAAAGTGTACATTTATATACAGATTTTTATTAGAGATCTAACGCGTCACTGAGGTGTCGCATCAATACCAAAGTTCATGTTAAACTGGATATAGAAAATAAGTTAATGCCAGAATAAGATCACCTAGCAGAACAGACTTGCAACTGCCATAAATGTTACAGCAAGTTTACAGCACTCTAGTCGATTAGTATTTAGTTCAAAATACAGGAGACCAAAGTTAATGCTTGCATTTGTTTGCAAAGCAAGGTTATATCACTAATAAATAAGCTCTCTTAGAACTCTAGAAGTAGAACATGGTATAAAAGAAAGTCTTTGTAATGTAGCCTGCAGCTTGAGAAAAGCAACCCTAGGTTGCACTATTTGCAGGAATGTTATTTATGGAGTTTTTTCTAATTTGTTACAATTTCTTTGTTGTCTTCCACGAAACGCGTAAAACGGAAGTTTGTCCCATTTTCATTGCTTGCCATTTTCTCCAGACCAGCTAGAGGTGTGTTGGGTTCTGAATTCTGGAGCTTCTCCAGGCTTCCCGTCAAGCCACTGATGGGAGAGCTGCCACCATTGCCCAGGCCCCCCGGTGCCGGAGGGATGCCGCCATTCTGGATGACGGAGATCTCGTTGGTCTTCATGGCCAAGCCATTGGAGAGTGCTGCTGCGTACTGGTTCCAGAAGCTGGAGGGGTCTCCATTCCCTGACCGTGCAGCCAAATCCTTCTGAAACATTTCTGGGAACTTTACAGGATTGCCTCCCAGAAATGTCATGGGGCCATCTACGGAAAGTCGTCTGCCTCGTCTTGCAGGAGTACTGTTCCACATGTGAGTGCCCATGTGAACCTGAAAAGAAAGAAAGGAAGAAACAAACAAACAAAGAATAGGGGTTGACAGGGATTTCAAACTTGTTTTGATCTCAAAGAAGGCTGCAGTTCATGAACACGTCCAGTCTTGTTACATAATGAATGGCACTAAAGGTAGTGGATGCAGGGCTCCATTTCCCATCTGGAATAATAAATAAACTTTTTCTGGATTAGCCCATCACCACTACCCAGAATACCCCGTTTTCCTGCTGAATAATGCATTGCTTGTTACTCTTTTTTTTTTTTTTATTACATGTATTTAGTTTATAATGACTTCATGTTATTCCATCAATTGCAGATAGGTGCTTTCAGGGCTAGAATTGCTATGTCCACTTTCATTGCAATGGTAAGTATTGTATTTGACACCCTTTACCCTATAAACGTCCTTTTCAGACAGGCAGAAAGTATCCTTTACTGATTGCTCATCGGAGAGCCTCGTGTATAGACAGAATGGCCTGAAAGTAATTATTCATCTCACATTACTGGCACCAACCTCTAGAGAAATACTCTGTCAACAGAAAAATGTACACAGTAAAGTGCTCAACTGGTGTTCTAAAACTTAAGTATATTTGCTTTTTCAAACACATATCAGTAGGAAATGTTAGTTATATAATCAATTAAAGTAATGCCCATTAGTTCCAGAATTATGTTAATAGTTTTTTTAAACAGTCATCATCTTGCGTGATAGTTATGAAAAACAGCACATCCAAGAGCCTTTCACTTCTTGAAGAGGCGTGTGAGTTACAGAACACTTTTCTCTCTTAACTAATACTCCTTACCATCATTTGGCTGTTCCGTTTCATACTCTGCATAGTCTCTGCTGGTAGATGAATTTTAATTAAGCATCAAAAACCACTCACGCTTCAGACCGGCTGCCAACACGAGCACTCAACAAGATGCCATCTAGGTCTACCAGAGCTGACTAAACACACCATTTGTCACACCACAGACACCAAAGGTACCACTGCTTGCAACATTAAGAGATGAAAAAATTTAAAACCCCCAGCAAGGAGAAAATTAAACCTAAGAACAGCAAGAGGAAAAAGTACCTTCAGATTGCCTTTTGTTGTGAATGCTCTTCCACATATAGTGCAGGCAAAAGGTTTCTCACCAGTGTGTGTCCTTTCGTGGATCTGCAGAGCACTGGAGGAAGAAAATGTTTTCCCACATGTGTTGCAGTAGTGCTGTTTGGGGGTTCTTCTGGGGAGAGCGGGAAGCAAGACAGGGGACGTGGCAGAGGAGGACAGCGGCCCCGAAGCAACTAGACCAGAGGGTGCCTCTTTGCTATCCTGAGGAGAGCTGTGCACAAAGCCATTAACCTCAGTCTTTATGAGCGATGACAGTGAATTAGCAGGCATAACCGAGGAGTTCTGATTAGGGCCGATACTGGAATTGGGCTCAAAAAGTTGTGATGGTAGATCTCGCATTTGATGTGTCAACATATGCTGCTTCAAATTACCCTTTGTGGAAAAGCCACGATTGCAAACTGTGCAAATAAATGGTCTCTCTTTGGTATGACTTCTGTAATGAATGTCCAAGGCACTCTGACAAGCAAATGTTTTGCCACAAATGTCACATGCAGTGTTTTTAAATTTACCTCTATCTCTGAAAGGAAAGAGCATACTCAGAGACTCTTCTTTAATCATTTTATCAGTGTTACTAGATGTCAAGTCCAAAGCACCACTGTTAGCAGGGGTTGGAGACAAACCATTGGCAAACTCACTTGGTAAAGCTCTTACTGCTTTCTCTTCAATACTTGGTGACTTGTGGTAATCATTAGTGCTGTTGGATGGGGACAAGGCCTGCATGGAAGAGGTAGACTCTGAGACAGCAGGGCTTCCAGCACTTTGGCTTTCCATATCACCACCGACAGATGACGAATCGTTAGTCAAAACGTCCCCTTCCACTGACCCATTTTCAACTGACTTTAAGCTTGCCTGAAGTTGTTCAGCAAGTCCTGCATTGATCATCTTCATCTGGTTTTCCAAAGCAGCAATACTTGACATTTCCAGAGGCAAAGGGGAAGAAGACAAGCTGTCCTGTGATGCATCTGCAGATTTAGGTGTATCTGGCACGCTGCTGTCAGGACAGTCTTCCATGTTCTCATCTGAGAAGTTGTCTATATCATCAAAATTCTTATCATCAAAAGATCCCGTATCTGATTCCATTGACTCAGGATAGTTTTCTGTCACTGGGGTGTTGGGGATCTGCCCTCCCATGTGCATTCGGATATGCTGCTGTAGCACAACGGCGTTGGTGAATTTTTTCTGGCAGATTGGGCATGAATGTTGTACTCTCAGCGGGGGCATGGCACGGTGGACACTGTAATGAGTCTTTAAGTTGCCTTTAGTAGTGAAAGCGCGACCACAGATTTTACATTTAAACGGCCTCTCACCAGTATGTGTGCGATAATGCATTTTCAGGGCACTCTGGCAACTGAGAACTCGGTGGCAAATGATACACTCGTTAGGATCAGATGCCTTTTTGTCAATGTTTTCTACCAGTTGCTGCAATTTTGATGTTTCAGATGCTGGCGTTGAATCCAACAGTCCTCCAAATGGAAACTTTGCCTTAAATTGCTCTGACATTAGAGGCATCAATGGATTTGTAAAAGTGGCAACACCGCTGGAGCCCGAGTCTGCTGCCGGTGAGCTCATGGTGCCACTCTTGTTAGTGATGGCGCTTGTGTTTTGAGGGTTTTCTTCCATTTTGCCATTTGAGGTAGGCAAAGCACCAGCCTCTACCTCATCAGAAAGTCCATTGGAAATTTTTGATGTGGGATCAGCTGTTCCCAAGTCACTCTTGACAGAGCAGGGAGGGCTAGCGGAAGGATGGCTAATGGGAATTGGCTGAGGCTCCTCAGTTTTGATGAATGGGGTCAAGCTTGGAATCGTCGGTGGGAGTGGTAGGCCAACAGAAGTCGTTAGGGTGGAGAGGACTGGCTTGCTGTCCAGCCAGCTTGTGACAGGCTTCTCTGGCGGTATAGACATCCCATAAGGAATACCCGTGCTTGTAGGAATATTGTCCAAATGCTCTGGCACCGGGTATGGATTCATTTGAATATGAGGGTATTTTTCTTTATGACGCTGAAAGTGGACTTTTAAGTTTCCCTTTGTGGAGAACCTGTTTCCACATATGTTGCATTTAAATGGCCTCTCGCCAGTGTGAGAACGTAAATGAATCTGCAAGGCACTGTCACTCCCAAACACTTTAGCACAGAACCTGCATTTATGCTTAAAGAATGCCTCATCTGAATTACTTTTTGCTTCAAAAGCAGTTACATTTGGTGGCTTGCTTTTTCTTTGCTGTGCCAAGGCAGTCAAGGAGTTTAAATCCTCTGCAGGTGTTCCAATACTGGACAAGGGACTGGAGAACACAGAGTTACTAGGGGTGGGCTGAGGTAGAAGTGGATTAGATGCAGGACTTAATAAACTGCTTATTGCAAAAGCTGGTGAAGATGATGCTGATACTGGTGGGTTGCTTAGCTGTGAGCCACCAATACTCGAAGCCACTTTTTCTGAGGACGGTGTTGTAACTGCTGCTGCCAATATGTTAATATTTGGAGAAGAGCCACTACTGGATGGAATTAGAGTGTTGCCAGGGTTGCTCTGAGGTAGCTGTATAGGGGGTAGCTGTTTCACACCACTGATGCTGGCAGATTGACTAGCAAGGCTTTGTGCTAATCCAGCTGCTGCAGCCAGCTGCTGGGATAAATGGGAACTTAATGTGGACAAGGGGTTGGCAGATGTTCGTAAAGTACCTTGAGAGGGGCTAGAAGATGTTGGCATGTCTGTATTTTGGGAAGCCAACAATAATATTTGGTGACGAATTTGTTCAATCAGTTGCAACTGATGGATCTGCTGCTGCTGTAACGCCAACAGTTGCTCCATCAGGGCAGGTACAGCAAGCTTACTGTTCGATGCACCATTACATCTCGCCTCCTGTGAGAACTGTGCTACTGCCACTTTAGTACTCTGAAGGTTTTCAATTATTACATTACTATTTATCACTGAAAAGTTGCCTAACGTTGTCAGATCCCCTATGTGAGGTAGAGAGGTTGTTACAGCTGAGGTACCCATTGTGGAGCTGTTACTGCTTGTAATACTATTGTTGACACTCTTGGAACTGCTACTGCTATTGTTAATGCTGGAAGCCTCCACATCCATGGATTCTTCCCTGTCAAGTTTGTTATGCTCTGAAAGGTCACTGCAGTCTACTTGATCTGTGTTATTAACTGTGTCATTCATCTGTTCATCAGGATTATCAGAAGGGGAACTAGGAGGGAAGGTTTCAGAAGGAGAAGCTGGATTTTCATTCACAATTAAAACTAATTGATTTTTAGTACAATTCTTCTTGTGTTGCAGGAGATCTGATAATTCAAAGAACTCGGCACAGCACCTGCCACAGACATGGGCGTCCTTGTTCTTAGTGGTTCGATTTGCTTGACCCTTTTCTGTGTCTCCTAAAACATCAAAAGATGATGGATTAGGAACCAAACACCAATACAAAAAAAATCTGCAGGACATTTTATTTAAAAGTACTGGTTTTAACTACCACTCTAAAATAGACTAAGATTGTACATGAAAATAGATCAATATTTCTACTTCACAAAAATAAGTCAAAAGCAACATTTAAAACTGTACAAGGGAGTTTTATCAATCCGTGTGTCTTAGATGATCATTTGCTTCAGATAATCCATCAAAATATAAAATACTATGAACTGAAGGCATTGGAGCATAATGAAATTCCATAGCAAAGTATTGATTTCCAATAATTCATACTGCTTATTGTCTAGTTGTCCACTGAGTGCAAATCAGCCATTTGAAGGACTCATTAGACTCTCACATTCCTGTCAACCTTGTTCATTTTCAACTGATTCAAAGATATCTGTGACAGTTGCCCCATCACTAAACTAATTTGTAGTCATTCGACGTCCCAATCAGTTGTTGACAAGAAAAAAAAAGTATGTATTAC